>NC_089689.1:29008477-29275977 GCF_031753505.1 Anomalospiza imberbis | reverse complement strand
GTAAAAGGAGTTGTTATGCAAGCTGTTATTTTGCAGTTATTTAATTTATTTTGCCCTTTAAATAATCACCAAAGTATGATAATGCTTTACACACTACTGTGAATATAAGACTTCCCTCTGAGGTTTACATTTCATATATGAAGTCTAGGATGAATGATGCCATTCTCATGGCATTTAAAAAAATGAAAATCAGTGAGATGTCTGCTCCAAGTGTATAAAAAAGATACAGAGAGTAAGACATTGCTCTGCATCATTTTAAAACTAAAGAGAAAAGTGTCAGCCCGAGTACTCTAGAGCCAAAAATAAAAATAAGCAGAAATAAAGGCAGAGCTGCTCAGTCTCATTTAGCTGCCTAAAATTAGTGCAATGCAAACAATAAATTAGATGCAGGGTTTAAAGGAAATTGGACATTTAAAATTCTGTTCAGTGCCAAAAACTGTGGGTTATTAGTAAAAAACCAAGCAAGACAATAAATTATTTCAATATAATGTAAAATATCACCCTTAGCCTTAGATCCAAAGCGGAAAATCTTAATAATCCACACAGTTCCCATGCTGGATAAGCAAATAAAACCCCTAATGAGATTATTTATTTCTGAACAGAGATTCACACAATGTCCATATTCTTTGTGATCCCTTCAAAGGGAGAGCAGGAAAAACGCAGGAACAAGTCACACTGCTGATACCCTTCTGTCCTTTTCTTTCTTTCTTTTATTTTTTTTTTTAAGCACCTAAATATTTTAACAAACAGCTGAGGAGTCTGTGCTCAAAAAGGACAAAAAGGAAGGGGAAAAAAAAAAAAAAAACAAAGCTACAGTCGCGTCCATCGGGCTCGCAGGTTAGCGGGGGTTCGTGCGGTTGGTTTCCAGGGTAGGAGAGCCACCCCTGGGCTCTCGGATGCCGCTGTGACAGCCTGCCGAGAAACCGTGGGGCTGGCGGCTCATCCGCCGTGCCTTCAACAGCGCTGCTCTGGGCCCCGAATCAATTCTCTCTGTTTACAGACCATTTCACAGCCCTTTACCTGCACCATCACTTGTGTCAGTCCCGTAAATACCTCGGTGTATATAATGCTTGAATTAGCATAATGGCTCAGGCGCAGGGCTGTAAGCACAAAGAAGGACATGTCAACATGTTCTCTTCACTTAAGCAATTAAGAGCCATTATGCTGCTTCAGTGGAAATATCATCAAGGTTAAAGACAATCCCAAACACCCCTCTAACCTTTTTATTCTAAGTCTAATAAATGAGGCATAGAAATTGAAATGTTAGTAAACAGTGCTACTTGCAAGCTCTTTTTGTATCATGTTTAATCAGAGCTCTCATTCGCCACTTGTGAAGTGCACGCTCACCATGGGCACGAGGCTCGGGGGTTATTCAAATTATTCCCAAATTATTCCCCCTTTTGCAAAAGCTCACCTCTCTGTAGGGGTTTGTTTCATGTCTTGTGGCAAGGTCAGCGTGAAAAAAAAAAAAACAAAGAAAGGCAAAGACAACAGGGATTGGGGTCACATAGACTAATTCTTGATAAGTTCTTCCTCTCTGTGTGTATCTGAGTGCACTGTGATATTTAATTTTTTTAAATGTTTACTCCAGGCTTTGTATTTTCCTCTCTAATTCTTGATAAGTTCTTCCTCTCTGTGGGTATCTGAGTGCACTCTGATATTTAATTTTTTTTAATGTTTACTCCAGGCTTTGTATTTTCCTCTCCATGCTACTTAGGAAAATGAGCCAGTGGAAATTTGATATTATATGTGGTTTATTTTTATTTTAAGATGGCAGCATTCAGCCAAGGCCAGAACAGTTTCTCGTGGGTGATTGTGGTGAGATGCAGCATGGAGGATCCTAGGCACTGAATTTTCAGGACTTGAGTTTGGGGGTGTGTGCTGGTTTGTTTGCTCTGAATTAATTCCTCATTCTCAGCCCCTTGATTCCAAAGGCTTTAAAAAATCTTAGGAAAAACTGGGAGAGAAATTGAGCATCTGGAGCAGAGAGAAAGAGAGAAACCCTTGGTAGGGAAAGGCCCAAAACAGAGAGGATAGAACCCAAGAGCACTCCAAGAACTGTGTGTGCTTACCAGACACCCCCCTGAGGCAAAGCCTGCTTTTCCTGCAGTATTTCGAGGATTTCATGTTTGGGAAACGCTTGAGCTCTGTTGTAGGTTCACATAAATGTTGGAGATGATACAACTTTCTTTTATTAATGCTATGATGAATTTTTAATTTTTTTATTAATGCTTTTATTAAATTTTTAACTAATGTTTGAGTCGCTTCCCCAAACCTTGTGGAAGAAGAGAGTGGGTGGGCAGTGTGGGGTGTCTGAAGGCTCTAACAATGGGGTGGCAGGCACATGTGATGGCTAAAATCCAGGAGTTTTGGCCATCCATGCAGCAGGTGCTCTCCAACAATTCCATGCTCCTTTATTGCTGCTCTCTCAGCTGCTCAGCCTTGAGTTTTCCTACCAGGAATTTTTCTGGGCATCTTGGCTGCTCGAGGCTACAGTGCTGAGTGCTCGCAGGACTGGTAGTGGCAGCTCCTTCCTGTCCCCTCAGGAAAGGGACAATGATCCTGAGCCATCCCTCTGGCTCTGTGCTCGACATTCCCAGTGGCCTCCACACTTTGCAGAGTGTCCTCTGCAGTCTTAGAGCTTTTTTTCCCTTTTTTTTAAGTATATGACTTTTATAAACTCATAAGTGATCAATGTGAATCACTGATATCACGTTCCAAGAACCTCACCATTCCCCAGAATTGCTGAATTTTTGTGTGGATCTTCTCATCCCACCTGCACCTCAACTGCTGCCACTTTGGCTGGGATATGGCAGCAGCTGGAAATGGCTGGTTCACGCCAGCACAGGGTCAAACAAAGCTCAGCTTCATTTCAGTACCCTCAGCTTGAGCTGCTGACCCAGAACCTGCCTGGAGGGAGGAATTCCCTCCTTGTTTCATGCTCCCCCCTCTGGAGCACCCTGAGAAGTTGCCAAATTACAGCAGAGGTTTCTTCAGAACCAGGCAGGGCTGAAATTAAGTTTGGCTCCCTTTTAAGGACACCCAGCTATGGGAACTTTGGAATTGAGCCATTTTGTTCTGCTCTCCATCAGCTTCCAAAGGAGGCACAGATTGCAGAGGTTGCAGTTTAAAGCCTGACAATAATAAGCAAACATTTACAGCCTGATTTGATCTGCTCTCACCCCACTGCAATAATTTCCTTTGAAGGCTGGTTTGAGATCCACTGCAATGCCTGGAGGCTGAGAACTTGATTTTGTTCTTCTCACAATTCCTGTGCTCTGCAATCTCTCCTGGATGTCAGGGGCTGCTTGGCAGCTTCTCTTGGCTGCCCATGAGTGTCCCCCCCATCCTTCAGCGAGGGAATCACCGAGCGTGGCCAGGCTGTGCTGAGGCACCAGCGGTGCCCATCCAGCCATGATTCATCAATCAATGGGTGGAGAAAAAGCTGCAGATTCCTCATTCCAGGTGCACGGGAGCACCAGGATTTCTGTTCCATGTCCAGCTCTCCTGAGGCAAGTCGTGTTGCTGCCCATAAAGTGATGTTCCAAGGGTTGCTCCCCAGTTTCCTGACAAAACCAGCGTGCAGGACAGACATTGGTGGAGGTTGGAGCTTGGCTGGGAGAACCCTGCAGAGATGAGTTGTAGGGAAGGGACACTGTGCCCTCAGGACACGGGGCAGGACATCATTCCCTGCTTCCTACAGCACCTTCCAAACCCGCAGATCCTTAAGCTCCCTTTCCTCTTCTAGGTTTAGAGCTACAAAGAATGTTTTTGGTATATAGCAACACTTTAGCACCTTCTGAGGATCTCAAAGCAGGTATTAATTAAGCTGCCGAGCACCTGTGGGAAGGGAGTAAACAGCCCAATTGCCACTTTATGGCGAGGAAATGACTGGCCAAGGTCATCCAGGCAGGCACAGGAGGGAGCAGCACGCAGCCATAAAACAAGAATTACACAGCTGCCTTTCCTCCAAAGAAAGATGCCCCAAAACAGGAGCTCACCTGAACTTTTACTCAGATTTGGAGGGAAAAATGTGCAAAGCCATTCAAAAGACTTTTCCCAGCTACATCACAAGGGCTCAGTTGCATTTTCCAGCCCTGGGTTGGATCGCTCTCACTCCAGCTGTGACAAGAGCTGTGCTTGAGGAATGAATGCAGGAGATATTGTATTCTTGGGAGAGAAGGCTTTGGTAGGTCATTTTATTTTATTCTTTCAGCCTGGTTTCCTAAGCATCTGAATACATGCAGATAATGATAATTCTGATGTGTTTTCTGTAGCTAAGCATCAGCCTCATTTACCTGTCCCTTTGCTAGGACCAAAACTCCTTGCTAGAAATAAGAACCAGAGCAGCTTCTGCAGCACTGTGGGAGCTGTTTCTTCTGTTGCCTCGGGCTGGGAGCAGCTCACTGGTTACTTTGCAGGGTGGAAATTGGGAAGGAAAAACAGAATCTAGAAAACATTTTGAAAAACTCAGCAGATCAACGTGTACTCTTTAAAGCTTTATAACAGCAGTTGTAGCAGAGATCACCTCTTCACCTCCTTGAGCCTAAATACCTGCTCTGAATTCATCACCTCTTCACCTCCCTGAGCCTAAATTCCTGCTGCAGATTCCCCCCTTCTGTTAGCAGTGTGGCACCCACCACAAGAAGCCATCCCACCCAGAAACAGAGAGCAGGCAGAGCCAGCGCCATCCTCATTATTTTATCTCTCTCATTTGTCATTCCAACAGCCCTGTCCACTCTCACCCTATAAAAGAAATTATAATTGAAACCATGCTCGTGTGTTTTGAGGCAAGAGCGACTCTGTGATCATTTAGCTCTATCCAGGCTGTAACAAAAGCTGCCACAGATGCTTGTTCCACTTTTTTTTCCTGCACAAAGAAATAAAGCACAGTTGCACAAATGACATGTATGTCAATCTTTAGGTCACAATGCTTCCTGCAGTTGTATCCCAAGTAGGAGACATCAAGCTAAAGGCATTTAAGAATTAACAGTCTGTACCCGAGACAGGAAATGGAGTTTATAAAACAGGTGGATGAAGACCAGTATTCACTTGCATCACATTAAAGCAAATCCATTTATATTTTATTTCCTACATACTGGCTCGAATGTGCATTTTTACCATAACCAGGCTCTGCAGTTCCTGCGGGATGTGGGATATTTGCAGGTGGGTTGCTTTGGCCTGGTAGAACTTCAAGGCCAGGCTGGACAGGGTTTGGAGGAACCTGGGATAGGGGAAGATCTCAACCCAAACCAGCCTGGAATTCTGTGATCTTCCATGTAGGAAATGATCTATCACAGGAGAAGAAGGAGACACTGCCCAGAAAACTCCACTCCCCCAGCTGAGGGTTTGGCTCTTCCCCCCGGAATCCACACGGAGGTCACAGGATTCTTTTGCAGTACCATAAGTGTGCTCAAACCCAGGGAAAAGTTAGCACCTGGTGCTCCAGGTAGCCCCAGCTCTCCAGATTTCTGTACCAGTGCTCCCTTCCCTGAGCATTGCTATCCTGGGTGCATATTAACCATGATTGAAACAACGCCCATTGGAAGTCTTAAAACCTTAACCACCAGTTTTACTTCTAAAATAAAGTAAACTGCCAAAAGTTCTGATAAAAGTGACAATTTATATTTTTAAGTAGTACGTCCGGAATTTTCCTATAGCTGTAGACAAAGGAATTCTTACCCAGATAAGTATAAGAGCACCAATAAATTTAAGGTAGCTTATGCAAGTTAGGCACTAATGAATGTCATCTTCTGTTTTGTCATGAAAAAAGATCTTTCTGCTGCTAAAGGAGACTGATTTAGATTATGAATAGCTGTAGTGATTTGCAAAAATGGCTCCAGAGAGATAGACTGAGATTCCATATACTCATGGCACTTGAGGTTTCTGCCCTTTTTGTTGAAAATTAATTTGTCCTGTGGGTTATTGGATTCTAGCTCAGCCAATGTATATTGCTCAGTCATCACAAATTTACTTAAAATTTAGTGTAGCTGAAGTTCATTCAACAAGACAAAAGTCTACAGTTGAAAGCTTCTAAAAATCTTTTTAAAAAACTGGCTGATGGTGTAATTGAAAGCACTGGGATGAAGGAGGTTTACAGAATGTTTTGCAGGTATCAGTATCTGCTTTATTATATCACAGAGACTCTTCATTTTCCTCTCTGGATGGTGAAAACAAAAGGATGGTTGCTGTCCCCTTGGTGGATTTGTCCCATCCTCAAACCCCAAACTTACACTCCTAAAATGAGAAGTGCCTGGTACCATTTTCTACAGCTTCCTCCACTATTTCTTTAATTTGACACATATTCTTTTTTATGGAATAGAGAAAGAAACTCTGGCTATAAAATGTCAAATGCCTCCTCTTACATACCATTTCTTTTTATTTTTTTTCCTTTTATTTCCTTTCTTATCTCCCTTTCTTTCCTTTGTTTGCCTTTGATGTATGAGAGAAAATTTCGTTCATGTTCTTGGAATCCCCATCTGAGTTTTCACTTCTTAGCTTAAACATTGCCTTTGTTTGTAAATTTGATTCCCAAACACAAATAGGTTCAGGTTAAAAAAAAACCAAAAACAAAACAAACTTATTCTGCTCAAATCAGCAATCCTGTTTAAATGAAAAGGCTGTAACTAATTTGATTGATGGGTCCAAGTCCTCTCTTAGCCCCACGCTGGTGAATCGGAATCCCCACCAAGAGGGGCTGGTGAAGGTTTTCAGACACAAACCAGGGGGAGCTGGGTGCAAACACCAATGTGGGCAAGGAGGGGTGGTCAAAGAATAAGCAGCTATTAAACATTCACAGCAGAGTGGTTTTTCATTACCGATAGAGGATGAAAATCTTCTTGATGAGAAATCATTCTCCTTATTTTAAGCTCTATCAAAAACAGTTTCACGTCGCTTTTAAATGATGGGGATTTTTAAAAAGCAAACTATGAAGGCAAATAGTGCTGGTGGCATATGGGGAAAGCTCATTTTGTGCACAATCATCGAGGATGGTCTCCAAACACTGAGTCCATAAACACTTTGTTTGTGTCCTGCCTACCAGGAATTACGCTTTAAAAATGACAAACAGGAATTTAAAACTCAGTTTCAATTTAGTATTAAACCCACTTCATAAACATCGCAGTAAAATAAGAGGAAATACGGACAACAAAAATTCTCC
Organism: Anomalospiza imberbis; assembly: GCF_031753505.1. Lineage (NCBI taxonomy): Eukaryota > Metazoa > Chordata > Aves > Passeriformes > Viduidae > Anomalospiza > Anomalospiza imberbis. The sequence continues at coordinate 29,268,818 of NC_089689.1, read as the reverse complement.
CAGCCCAGCTCTCTGTTCAGGTGGCTATTTTATTCTATTTCCTTTTTTTCCCTGGCTCTGATGATACATCTGAATACAACTGATCAAGTTTCAGCTATGAGGCTCTCAGCTCTTTGCTTGATACAGGATTGCACGAAATGAGATACAGTGCCATAACCAAATCGTGACACAATGGACTGGAAATTTTAGATTAATAAACCTCTTTCGGAAGAAAACTAAATAACTTTTACAGTTTTATCTATGGCTATTTGTTTCTTTGAAGATTTATGGTCCTTGCAACAGATACGCATCTTATCTTTCACTCTTCAGATTACGGGAAGATGATTTTAAACAGCCTCCTGACTGGCACGAGCTGGAATTGCAGATGATCTTGCTTTAAAAAAATGCTAAAAGTGAACTTGCAAGTCAAATGAGAATATCATTACACGTGTCAGAGGGGTCTGAGAGCAGAATCTGCATCCAGCTAAACAAGATCTAATCCTTATTGTGGCCACCCGGCATCCTCAGGCAGCTCTTTAGCATCCGGGGGCTTAACGAGGAATTCCAACTTTCCGTGCTGCCGCTGCTTTAATTGATTGACGCTAAAAGTTTAGAAACTCGAATCCGAGGCGCTCTCACAAAGCTCCTTTAAGCGAGGCTTCTCCTTTGAAAGCGGGCTCCTCGATTGAAAGTGGCAGCCCACATTTTTAGGTTTCAAGCAGCTCTGTCATTCCGGCAGGAATGTGTCTGCCACTTCACACGAAAGCTCGGCCTGAAAGACATGTACTTTGAATCAGAGAATCAATAGAACACTTAATGGACAATTAGGAGAACAGCTGGAGGACTGTCAAAGGCCCATCTGTACACAGCTCGGCTGGACAGGGCACGGAGCTCTCGCTCGCTGCCCCGGGGCACCGCTCCATCACCAGCCCCCTTTCATTTCCCAGCACCGCTAATGGAGGATTCCTTCTCCATTACACATTTGAACACGTGTAGAAAATTATGGAAATTGCTCGGGCCATTTGTCAACTTATATCATGTGAATTGATCAATAAATTTCACCAGTTTGTTGTTAATGTAGATAAATTTTGGCATTTAATTAAGCTACAAGTGAAAATGTGGCCACTTTTAATTTCGGCAGATGCTCCCTTTTCATCTGTAATCCAGGGATACACTGGCAAATACAATTCAGTCGCTAAATATTTATAGACAACATGACAATTCCTAAAAGAGTTATCTTCGATGATTTTGGTTCTGAAACAATTAGCATTGTTTGAAAGCGCTCATGTGGAAAACCGAAATAAATTCTGAACAGCAGATCAAATTATGGCTACACAGGTACATTGAATGTATAAAGCACATAAATCTACACATGGTATAAACACATGATTATTCCAGGAATACTGCTCTGTGCACAAACACGGAAATTCTGATCAGCCAAGGTACAAATTCCCACATCCATAAATACCCGGCACTACACAGAAAGTGTTTACAGATATCTCTGAATGAGACCACTACAGTGACACTTATCCTTAATGCAGCTGTTTTGCAAATATACAATGGGAGAGATTGATCTCGGCAGCTAACAGCACGGAAGGAAATATTTCATACACAAATACTTTATGTAGGAGAAGGAAGAGTTGACAAAAGCACTGCTGCTTGTAACAGTAAATGTATTTAAATTCTTTTAAAATACCGAGTACATTTCCAACCCGTGATAATCAGGCATCAGCCTTTAAACTTGCCGATATTTTTAAAGCACACACAGATTTGGCCAGACAATAAGAAACATAAATGAACATTTTAGGCTTTCTATATGGCCTTAGGGAGGCTGAGATGAAATCCTGCCTCTGACAGCCAGAGGCCCCAGACACAGCACTCAGCAGCCAGGCTTGACATGATGAACTGCTGAGGCTCCTCTGAGAGCCAGGGGGGTTTGCCTGGTGCTGCTGCTGCTGCCGGGGCCTCTGGGGCAGGAACAGCCTTCGCACCCCACTGCTGGGGCTGCTGAAATCCCCCGGGCAAGCAGCCCCTGCCCTGACCTGCAGCTTTGGGCTGAAGGACTTGTCTAGCAGATAGAGGATGTGGGTCCTGCAGGATGAACTTGTGCAAGGAGAAAGCTGACTCTGGGGGAATCAGAAATCAGAAATCTGGCCTGATTCTGGGAGAATCAGTGGGGCTCACACATTCCTGCTCCTCAGCAAGGGCTCTCAGTGGCCTGAGCAGGCGGATTCAGCATCTCCCCACGGCCCCACAGTCCCGTACTCCAGGCACGGGGCAGACAAGCAGCACCCCACAGGTAAAAATCCTTTTGCTTGACTCCTTTGTGTACTTCTCTGTTTTCAGCGCCGGGCAAAATCATCCAACTCAGTAAGAAATAAATAAGAGACCACTCAGACACACCAATCATTTTTAAAGTGGAGTCTCTGGGTTTGTGGATTTGTCACCACTGCAGCATGTTTTATTTCCAGGTTTTCACAGAAAATGGTCAGCAGATTCCCTGAAGTTGTTGGGAGTGTGGAGAAGAGGATGGGAATCCTGTTCCAGCTGAGACTCACTGGCCTGCAGCCGAGGGTTTGCAATTCACACAGAGAGAACAGGGAATGCACTTGCAGGAGCTGGGGGGCATTTGAACCATGGACAGCACAAAATACACTCCATAAATACAGAACGTTCCAACCAAATCTTGAGTCACTGAAATTATCTCATTGGCCTTTCCTCTTCAACAGAAAGCTTTGTCTCAGCTTACCAAGGCTTTCTTTTTTTTTTTTTTTTTTTTTTTTTTGCATTTCACAGCATTGGCATTTACTCTTCCTGGACTGGATCAGCATGAGTTCATCAGAGCATGCCCAGGACTCCTGTTCCTGATGGCTCCACGGTGCAGGATCTTCTCTTGCTGAGAAGGAACCCTGCTGGAGAAGGCTTCCCATCCAGGCTGTCACTGCAGCTCCTGCCAAAGCCACCACCCCACCTGCACAGGTACCTCAAACCCCCAGCTGTGTACAGCACACACAGCAGGGCATGGTCCCAGGGATGGGGAGGGGACTCCACAGCTGCATCCCACAAACTGGGGCTTGTGCCTGACCTGGCACGTGGAATTAGAGCAGTTTTGGAAAGACAGGGAGCTTAAAGGCCTAAAAACATCTGTCCCCTGCTGCAGTTAAATGTCCTGTGGGTCAGTGATGGTCCCCGTGCTGAGCTGTTCAACACTCGCCCTCTCTCTGTAGCAGAGTGAGAAAGGACCCATCACACCCTTGGCACGGCACCAAACCCCTGAATCCCAACCTGGCACTGCCAGGTCCATCCTGGAAGTTGGCCTTGCTGTAAACTCTTCATGGCTGAGGTGAAAAATGCTTGACAGTTTGAGGCAGTGCTTGTTTCTGAGGGAATTCTGAGGAATATTTACTTAACTTTTCACGGTGAAGTCTCACACTCAGGATAGAAGGGGATCGCAACACAGTGAGCAACAAAAAAGTCTATTAAACAATCTTTGTTTTTTAAAAAAAATCTCAATAACAACAAACCCATTTGTCTGTTTCACCAGTAGAGCATTTTTGGTGGGAGATCCCTATTTATCTGATTTATTAGAAATGCTCCATTGAGACAGAAAGCATTTTTCTAATAAACCAAGAGGTTAGCACTATTGTTTTCAGTACAGCTGACCCTTGGATTTGCTGTAAAACCAGAATCATTAGAAATGCTCCATGGGTTATATTGGAGCATTTCTAATGAAACAGAGGGTCAGCTGTATTGAAATAATATAAAATATCTAGATTCATGAGAAAAACTCTACTGAAATGCATGGAGCGTTTCTAATAAATCCAGATTTTAGTGGAGCTCAACCCTGAATCCATTAAAACATTATGAAAAAATAGTTACTGAGCATGCACATTAAGTACTTTTTTCTGTGCTAATCTCTCATTTATTCTAAAATGCGTTGTAAAAATAGCAAAAGGCATCAGTGAAAATTTGTTATTTAAAGCCTGCCATTTCCTCCCCTTCCAAGGAGCAGAGTCACTGCTGCCTCCAGGAACAGGCACCTGGAAGCCCATAAGCTGTGCTCCAGCAGCCCAGGAGCAGGGATGAGCCCCTCACTGCAGCCTGTCCCTCTCCAGGCACATTCCAAATGTGGCAGAGCACAGCAGGACCCATGCCAAGCCATTCCCTGGGATGGAATGAGTGTTGGGAGAGCTGCAGAGCTCCAGGGAGGAGCTGCTTGTGGAGAGCTCTCAGGAATCCCAGCCTTTCCCCAAAGTGGAATTATAGGAGGGATCATGCTTTTCTCCCAGCCACCTAGCAAGGGGCTGGAGCATGCTGTGTTCATTCCCAGGGGATTTTTCCCTGGGTTCTGGGAGCCTGAAGTGTCTTCACTAAGAGATGTAAAGGATCTCTGCCTGCAGGAAGGGGCATCATAAATAAAAGCCTTGGTAGGAAACACAGGTGTGGTGCACTTTGGGCACAGAGTGGGATGAATTCCCAGGCACCTTGAATCTTCCACAGCCTGCAGATGTGATTCATGATGGAGAGATTACACTGCTTGTTCATAAAGAGAAACTCCAGCCTGATTTCCCCTGCAAGTTGGATATTTAGTCTCAAATTACAGTCACATGGTCAGCAATACAATGAGATTTTTTAAATTACTGCCAAGCTTTTTGTACCATTTTTAGTGTACAACACTATTCAAAGCCTGGTGGACTTCCAGGTTTTATTTAAGGCAGATTAAAGTGCTGTAATCTTATAAAAGTATGTCCTAAAGATGAGATGGCTTGGGCTTAGTGCAGTTTCACATCCCACACCCATGGCAGGTGACACCTTTAACCTGTGTGTCCAGGTCAGCTTGATAACTGCCTGAAAACTGGGGCCTAGGGTAAGAAAAAGTGGGTATTAACTGCAGCATGTTATGAGCCAGGACATCTGAAAACCAAAGAAGTCTTTCTAATTTATTGTTTCACATCAAAAGAAGAAGTAAACACTGGCAGGTTTATCCTAAGGTCTTGCACGAGTCAGTGCCTCACTTGGATGATCAAACCCCTCCTCAGAGCAGAGCTGAAGTGAATTTTGTTTTCCAGATGACCTTCTTGTGAAAGTTGTGGCAAGTTTTGGTGATGCTGATGCTGCTAATTCTCACTTCTCTGGTATTTTTAAAGCTTTCTTATTGCGCCTCTCCCCTCCTAGAACTGCTGCAGACATGGAGCTGCAGGCACCAGCCAGGCACAGCACTGGGAAGAGTTTGGAGAAGGGTTTGGATCAGCCCCAGCCACCCCCTGCTCTCAGGTAACACATCTCAAAAGCTCTGAAAACAAAGCAGAAATGATGCTTGGACTGATGGGCTGAAACAGCTGCACTGATCAAGCCAGAATTGACGAGACCAATGTTAAATTGGGTTATTTCAGGATAATTTGCTTAAGATTCAGCATGGAAAGACAATGCACTCCTGCACGAGGCTGTTCAGGGAGCTGGGCTGGTGTGTGCTGTAGCATTTTCCAGCACTGCTCTGGCTGCAGTCCCTGTGCTTTCAGCAGACAGCAGAGGAGCTGGCTCACCTCTGTTTATTTTATGAATGCACACACTCAGCCTGTCTGCAGCCTGTCAGCTTCTGATGCTGCTCCTTGGGCTGCTTTGTACCCACATGTAGAGAAAATGTATAGGAAAGGTATATTAATATCATTCTATCTCAACAGATTTAATTCTTAAATGCTACATATACTTGGTTAATCTCTCATTTTAGAAGTAGGAAAGGTTAGATTATAACATCAGGTTAGCTCTCTTTGAAGCAGGTAATAATTAAGTTGATTCACTGTTGCAATTACTGTCAAATCCCCCTTAATTACCACGGATTTTATAGCAGCTTCATTATACGTCTGCTGTAATGCATTGTGGCCCAAAGGAGAAGTGTTGCAGGAAATTCTGCATAGCATGTATAATTCTAACCTGCAGTTAAAGCTCCTAGTGAAAGCCTCTGCACTAAATTTATCTTTTTTTGACATTTCCCCCCCTATTATTTAAAGCAGTTGAGCTGGAGTAACACCAGTAAAATCCACACCTAACTTCCTAAGTGAAAATGGATCTCTTCGTAGGTATTAGGAATAAAAATGGGAAAATTATAAAATTAGCAGCAAATTATCCCTGGGAAACTGCTCAGTAAAAATGAAGAACACTTCTGGTCTGGTGTCATGGGGGGAGAAAACCTCTGCCCCATGTTGTGAGCCGTGCACCCCTGAACAACCTCTGAAATCCCACTGAACACAGTTTTTGAGGCAGTCAGAATTTGCTGGAGCACTCTGCTCTCCATTAACATTTTCAAACATCGTTCCTTTTGCATTTTATAAACAGAATTTTTAAAGCAACTCTCCTTTTGAACTGACCCTCCAAGTAACTCGGGGCCTGGTGAAACTGCTGCTTTCTGGCTCACGTGTCACTGCTTGTTTCCATTGGAAAAATCTTTACAAATCAGGGCCTGTAAATTGAGCCTGCAACAGTTCAAAACAGATAAGAGAATAATGTGTGCCATGGATTCCCTTGTAGGGAAGGAATTTACTCCCCAGCACATATTAGATGCAGAAAGGGCTCCAGTGTCAGTGACACTATTGGCAGCTGTGTTAACAGTGAAGGAGCTGCCTTTGTACGGCAGTACAGTTATTAAATTTCTCCAGAGACCATGACTCATTAATCAAATATTCATACATCTCTGTAAATACATGCTGAACAGAGAATACCCTCAGAGCTGAGCATCCCAGCACAAGTGCTCTTTCATGTGGCCCTGCCCCAGCCCTGAGAACATGCGGTCATGTTTTGCATTTCTAATGCCCCGTGTGCTCCGGAGCACCCCGGTCCCTAAAAACAGAACACAAGTGATCTTACTGATGGCAAGTGTTACACAGCCACAATTAAAATTGCTTCACTATGGCTTCATACCATCTTTTTAAGAGTGAGGACAGTGAATCAATTCTTCTGTTCTTTGTTTACCATCAGACAAGTAACTTTTTCCCATACAGATGGAGGAACCCAAGGCCATGCTCCTTTTAATACAAGAATTTGTATTAGCATGAAAACAACAAACCAGTGGTTGGACGGGGAAGGCCAAAAAACTTCATGTATTTGCAGAGGCATGAGCTTGCTGTGTTCAAATTAACAAATGCTGTATTTTGTGTGTCCTCACTGCCACACAGAGACACATCTCACCTGCTCCAGATGTGAACACACCTCAGGTTTTGACCGTGGGCAGGCTGAGATCACAGCCCAGAGCTGAAGCCTCTCTGAGATCAGCTGAAGTTCTGCTCTATGAGCCTTTGAAACAATTCCGTTTTCTGATTGTCCTACTCCACATCCAGGGTTTGGGTTTGAGGTTCTGACTGACACTCCCAGTCCAGGCTCACTGTGGGCTGGAGTAGAAAAATGCTTTAAAGAGAGTTCTTTGTACATGGGGATGATCCCATTGCTGAATGAAGGTTTAAATTCTGTACTGTCGTGCTCTGCTGGACTCAAGGGAACAGGGAATGGAAGGAATTACATGAATTTTCAAGTCCAACTCGCAGGAAGTGTGGACAGCGCAGAATCCCAAGTGATCCTGGTAAGAGGAGGGATATGTACAGCTAAATCCTGGAAAGAGGCGAGTCTCAGATGATATTGCTTCATAGCTTTTAGAGGCTGGGACATAGACTTCACCCCTGGAACCAGTCTCTAACTGCAGATTTGGAAGGGAAATTTGCATAAAATCCTTATGGCCCAGTTTAAGGATTGAGCTCCAAAAATACTTCCTTTTTAGTTCCCTTTCTAATAAATACAGATACTCTACTTAAGCACCTCCACAGCTCCTACCACATTCATTTCAGTGCATTTTAATTTTCCTTAACAAGGCTTGACATTTACATTTTAGAAAGAAAATCCTCTCCTGTATTTAATTAGGGCACTGATTGAGACAGGATGGCAATAACCTCCCACATTTCTGTGTAAGACAGAACCCCCACCTTGCTCCAGGAGCCAGCACATGCCAAAAAAAGCAGGTTTGGGTATCTGCTGTGTGCCATGCAAACATCACAAAGCTGTGATCACAAACCCCTTCCCCTCCTGTCCTCCCAGTCCTGGGCATCCAAAAGTGATCCCAGTCCCTTCCATGACCTTGTCCGCTGACCCAGCAAGCTGCTGGATGTGGATAATCCCTAAAACATTGACTTTAACAGCCTTCCCTTGGGGCACAGGGATTCACAGGCAGGATCAGAGTGTAAGAAAGGAGATGGAGAGCAGGAATAACGTGTGAGTGCTAAGCAGAGCTCACAAAGCCTTGGCTTTAACACACACCTAAACACCCACCAGAGCTGGGTGAAAACAGCAAACATTTATTTGTGCATCTTCTTGCATAAATAAAACCCTGCTGATTTGCTTTGATGGCATTTACGAGCACATTTATTCATAAACATTAGAGTGAGCAAGTTTTTATTTGCAGGAGTGTTCATGGCAAACAAAAGCCTCGTGAATTCTGCTGTGAATAAATACCAGAGAGCTCTCACTCGAGCAGGGCTGCTGCAGTCATTAAGTAAAGCTCTTTTTACTATTCACACTGTGGATTCAGACAATTACAGCTGCCCGTGGACTGCTTACAAACAGGGAAGGGAACTGTTTATGGAGCTCAGTTCATCCAATTAGGCAGCAGAAGCATCTCGTGAAGACACCAAACCTCAGGGTCAAACCATGAGTGCCCAGGGCTGGATCCTGACACCCTCAACTTCTTCTTTGCACCTTTTTGTCAATACAAATAAGTTACCAGCATTTAAAAATCTTTTTATATGATGCTGGCATGGCCTAACCAAGCTGGTGGGAGGCTGTCCCTGTGCTGCTGGAATATTCTGCCAGAGGCTCTGGGATTAGGGATCATGTAAGGAACTGAAATGCTGTGGATGTTGTTCCTGCCTGTGCTGCATGGCCTCCCATGCAGGGCGGGGGGAATGCACCCCATAATAATCAGCTCCAAGGTGGGAAAGGGCCATGAAGTAACCTGGCCTCCTCTTGGAGGCTCCTGCCGCTCTGGCCTCCCTGGAAAAGCCCGATGACCTTGGATGAAATGGCTGTGGAAACAGAGCGTGGGGAGGGCTGGGTTTCAAGCCTGCTGTTTGTGTTCATTTGTGGCATTATTGACCCTTCATAACTCACTGATGGCTGCTGTTCACTCCATCATCCCCTTGAAGAGATTGTCAATAAGGCTGGAAATAAATCAGGTCTCTGGAGCAAGTCCATTTTCTGACTGGAATTAGCAGGGAACAGGAGATCCCTGCCCTGCCTCCATTGGGCACAACTGGACTGCTCAACTGCTTCACACTGACAAAGCTTCTGGGTTTGGAGGGGTGAAAAAGCCAAAAAAGCAAAAAAAAAAGAAGCACAACAGACAAATCAGGTTGGCCCCAGTTTTCCAGCTCTGCTAAAGCGTGGGGGACTGGTGAGAGGGAAAAGAAATCTTTAGAGAGGCATCACAAAGCCCCTGGATGGGGCTTGGAGCAACCTGGGACAGTGGAAGGTGTCCCTGCCCATGGCAGGGGGGCCACTGGATGGGCTTTAAGGTCCCTCCCAACCCAGGCCAGTCTGGGATTCTGGCATTCTATGAAACAAACTTAGTGATGGTTTGAGTATATTCCCATTTCCAGACCTTCTGGAAGCTGGGCTGCAATTCTCCAGCCTCTGTTTCCCTCTGAGATCAGCTGTCCCTACCACCATCAGCAAATAATTCCCTCTCCTAAAGGACCACTCTAGAAATTCCCATTCAGGAGTAAACACGGGGCAAACCCAGCCTTCCAGTCTGACCCTTCCCATGAGCCACCCCTGAGGGCTTGTGTCCCATGGAGTCAGAGCAGTGCCCTGGGCTTCTGGAAGCTTCTCAGAAATCAGCTGCTGCCTTATCCTGAGTACCTGGAAGTTGTTTTTAAAGGTTGGCTGGAGCTGGGAGAGGCTGAAGAGGAGAGGGAGGTGGTGTCTGGGAGGTTTCCCCATAGAGGAGAGAAATCCCTCACCCTACACCCCTGAGCTCCCAGGGCAGAACCAGCACCCCCAGCAGAGCTCTGGGGTGTGATGGGCTTTGGCCACTGCCAGGGAGAGCCAAGGTTTGGAAAACAAGGCAAACATCCATGCTGCAAAGAGAAGGCAGAGTCTCCATTGAGAGGCCTGTGCTTGTGCCAAGCTAATGTCAGATATTGTAAACACAGAGAGAAAGGTTCCTTGTAAGGAGAAAAGCAATGGCAGAAGGGAGGGAAAGGTTCCTTGTAAGGAGAAAAGCAATGGCAGAAGGGAGGGAAAGGTTCCTTGTAAGGAGAAAAGCAATGGCAGAAGGGAGGGAAAGGTTCCTTGTAAGGAGAAAAGCAATGGCAGAAGGGAGGGAAAGGTTCCTTGTAAGGAGAAAAGCAATGGCAGAAGGGAGGGAAAGGTTCCTTGTAAGGAGAAAAGCAATGGCAGAAGGGAGGGAAAGGTTCCTTGTAAGGAGAAAAGCAATGGCAGAAGGGAGGGAGAGAAAAGGGTGTGAGGGGACAAAGCTCCGAGGCTGCAGCTCCTGTTCGGGCTCTCAGGCAGGGGAGGAGTGGGAGATTTGTGGAAGTCTCAGAACCTGGGCCACTGCTGGGTGTGTGAGTAACTGATGCTCCTCAGGTTTGTGTTTGAAGGCAGCAGCAGCAACACTGATGACACAAATTAATTGCCTGGTTTTCAGCAGCTAATGCAGACGAGGTAAAGAGAATTACTACACGATTAACATAGCTTCCAATTAAAGTCCCCTGTAGTTACCCAAAAACATCAATTTCTAGTAACCGGGTAATTTCACTTGTGCCACCAGGGCCTTCTGTGGACTTGTCTGTGCTTAAACCTTGGACAAAAACCATGATGAAAACCCCTGAAAACAGCCATGAATTTTTAACAATTATTTGTAGCAGTCTTTAAAGAAAATCCTGCTATGGTGAACTAAAGGATTTGCTACAAATTAAAGGACCCCCACCCAGGTGCTGCTCTAGCACTGCTACTTTTCTTTCCCTCAGTTAGAAAGGGAAAAACTTTCACTATTTAATAAGTTCAAAGATGTTTCAGCCACTATATTTTTTATCTAACTGGAAAAAGACAGAGAAGAGAAACCATTCCATCCTTCTAGGGAAGTTTGCTGCTGGAATGACAGACCCACATTTTCATTTTTGACATTTCTGTGAGACGGCTCTTGTAATTCCTTGTGAGCATTTCCTTTCCAAGAACTCTGAACCCAAGGCCTTTGGAAGAGCAGCTCCTTTCTGCAGACACAGCGGGCTCAGGTGGGTCTGTGCACGTGGGATTTTTTGAAGGTACCTGAATTCAGGTGGTGGAGTCATGGAAGAAGGAAAATTCATCCTTCACTTCCCATCTCAGCCGGAGCTCCTGTGCTGCAGTGGGTGGGTCAGTGCTGGACCTGGGAATTCAGCACAGAGGCACAAAGCTCCTGCCCATGGAATATTCCCTCAGCTCCTCTCCCCCTTCCCAGTGCACATGCATTGCACATTTGTGCCTTGCAGGGCTTCCTCAGCTGCACAGCCACAAAACCACCGAGCTCCAAGGGAAATCTTCAATCCATCCCTGCAGGCTCCTGAAGGTTCTCCCTGTGTTCCTGAGCCCTTCCTGGTGGGAAGCAGAGAGGAGAGCACCAGTGGAACCAGACCAGCCCCTGCTCTGTGACAGGAGCTGTTAATGATGCAGCAGCCGATTGCTTTGCTTTTCTTTAATGTGAAAGAAAAGCACAACTTGGAGTCTGGTTTCCTGTCCACTGCCACCCTAAGGAACCACCCTGAGGCCTTTGCTAAAGCTGCATCCCCTTGTGCCCCACTCACCAGCAATCTTCTCTCTTCTAGCTCTGCCATCCACAATTCTCCTCGTTTTGACATCTAAATTCCATAAACACGTTGTTTACTCCCTCTTCTGGGCTATTAATGAAAAATATGAAGATCGAGCCAAACATCCTCACATACCTGTTAGTAAAAATATTAGCAGGTTGCAGCAGTGCAGAGGTTACTGATTTAGACAAATAATGTGTGGGGTTTTTTTTTCCTTGAAAGCAAATGAACATTTTGCCTTATATGAGTATTAATTAACACATGCAAATGCACTCTCCATCCCCGACACAGATACAGACCTGGTCTAGTTCTGCCTGAAATCTGTCCATTAGTCACTTCTTGCTCATAAAAGTAAAAGGTGCTTCAATGAACAAACATGATGCTTATTATTTGGATAAGTAACACTTGTGCCTCTGTGCCTGAGCAGCACTTAGACCAGGTAACATTTGGTTTACAACACAACAATAAAATCTGCCTTTATTGCAAATAAACAGAGTATTCACCCCTTACAATATTGGTTTAGATGCAGGATTATATTCACTGTTAGAGGATCTAATATTAATATAAAAGGCACATGCACTTCATGTTTTCATACCTCTTTTATTTCCCAAGCAGCGTTAATATGGTTCTTTAAATATTGTATTTACTTTGTTAAAACATGAAACTATTTCTGTACATTTGTTTGCAATCTGAGAACACACACCACCAAGTAATCATTTGTACAGTAACAACACGTATCAAAACAAAAAATCATCACAGCCCAGAATTTTCCACATCCACCCCCCTTTGCTTTGATTTAAAAGCTGCTCTGGCAGGAGAAGCCTCACCATCACGGTAGCTGAAACAGGAAACAAACACTGCTCTCTTCTAATAATTGTCTCCAGCTGCTTTGATTGGTTGCAGTTAATATTAATAGTATAACCTTTAAAAATTGTGGGGAAAGGTAATACTTTATCTTCACTCCTCATATTAAGGCTCCAAAGCAAGCTTAATGAGAAACCATTAGAAAGTCATACTGCTAAATAGTACCTTAACTCCCAATTCAGCCTATATCATTATGGCAGGACTGCCAGTGCCAGTGCCTCCTGATCCATCAACCTCACCTTTCCAGCAGGAGCTGCTCCGGATGGTGGCAGGGTGGCAGCAGAACTGGTGGGGCAGCTGGGACTTGTCCACTTCCCACAGGAACAACTCCAGCTGTGCTGCAGACAGGAACATCGAGGTCTCCACACCGCTGGATGTGCATCCCTGGAAAAGCCAGCCCCACCTGGCAGCCCTGCCCTGGAGTGGCCTGGAATGGCAGCACAGGAGGGCACAGGCTGGCATTCAGGGACTGGCCAGGCTTTGCAGGCACAGCTGGCTCTGAGCAAAGCATCTCCCTTCACTACCACAATGGCACAGACACTCCTCCAGCCAGCAGTGAGCACTAATAATTAGTACATACATTAATAACTGACATCTTAAAGACTTTTAACATATAAAACATTATCATCTTTATGAAAATAGACCGATTTCAGTACAGGCTTGCCTTTTCAGGGAAGGAATTTGGGTACATTTTTTATAGTTAAAAGGCAAGTGCTGGACAGCTGCCGATGCTCTCGTGTAAAATGTCCTTAAAGCAAGACAAACTCCTCTGTACTAAATCTCTTCAGTCTTTTCTTTTCTTCCTCGGAGAAAAGGTCATTTTCTTCATGGAGTGGACTGGAAGCAAAGTCATAGTCTCTAGAATGACCCTTGACAAAAGTAAACAGGGGATATTTCTCCTTGGATGAAGATTTCAGCATCTATAATGTAAAACAAACCAGATAAAACATTACTTGGAAATGAAGAAATACAGCAAGCGCAGATATTCACCTGATGATGACTGCCAAGTAAAAAATGCATTATTTTAATCATCTCATTAGACAAAAGCATTGCACAATCTAAACATTTCCTCCTTCTATCAGATATTTACTTCCCTTTCTCAGGCAGCTGCTAATTTCCTGCCTACCCCTGGTTTTGAGCACACAGATCACCTGTATGTGCTGTCAGACTCAGTACAACAAAGAGAAAGATAAAAGGATAAAAGACAGAAGATAAAGATCTCTACAAAATAGTTAATGGCCATAAGGGTCTCTCCTCAAGCCCAGGTGTGAATTCTGCAGCAACGGAGAATCCTGGGGGGATTTTTGTTGTAGAATCAGCCGGTGCAATCATCAGTGTTTTTGTTAGAAGTTCAAACACATTCACCAATGTAAATAAGGCAGTCAGGAGCACGTGGCTCAAACCAGATTGGTGACAGTCACAGGGAACCAGGGTGCCCAAAATCTATGTTTATAAAAAGAAAACTGAGCACGGAGAAGCGGGGTGTGGGGAATGATAAATAATGAAACAGATCAGCAAAACATCTTTAAGAGCATGTAAAACCCCACTAAATACTGAAAGACATTTCAGCCTTTCAGGGTGTTTTGTCCACAGATTTATTTTTTAATTTGTTTTACTTTTTCTTACCTGCTTGGGAAAAACCAGCCCAGTGTTGCAGTGGCTGCAGAACTACATCGGGCTAGCGATACACACTGTGCAGAACTAAAAATCACTGAGCACCATTTTAGGAGAACAATCAGTCTAAAACAGTAAGAAAATCCCCAAAGAGATCTTTAAACAGTAAGAACTATTCCAAAAAATGACAGTCAGGGTTTGAGGGACCATTTAAAAAATAAGAATAAATAAATAAATCCCAGTAAAATCCTGGGGTTCCACTGCCTTGTCTGTGTTCAGCTCTACTGAAACTTCCATCTCCACAGCTGAGGGAGGTGAGGAAACCCTAAACACAGGAACTGGGCAAGGAAATGTCTAAACAAAGTCCAGGGAAACCTGGTCAAGATTTGTGTAACTCTCAACAGTGACCACAGAGAATTTGAAACTCTAAACAACTTGCAAGTTTCCTCTAGACAGCATTACAGTGATAGCTAAAGGAGTTCACTGATAAAATCAGTATTTTCAGTATTTCAGTGTTACACTGTCACTGTTGTCACTGCAACAAGAATTCTTGGTGCTGAACTGAGTCCACGTCTAACCCTCCTTCAGCTCCAGTTCTTCTCTCATTTCTGCTACATCTGGCCCACAAACAGGCAGGTGCAGCTCTGTAATAATCCCAAGGGATTATTTATTTTCTGGCATGGGTCTGGATAGAGGGGAGCCTGAATATGGTTTGGATAGAGTTGCACCCATCACTCCACTCGGGCCTCAATTCTGATGCCCTAATTTATCTGTCTCTAAACATGTAATGCCCATAATATTTATCCTCAAGTATAAAAGCTAAACCTTATCTGCCACCTCTTATTACCCTAAAAAGCAGGCAGAACCTGGATTTTTTAGTCCAGCCTCCACAGGGCACACTAGGAATGCACTGAGCTTTATGGTTCAAGAGTTACCACACTACAATTGCAAACAAAGGGAAAAATAATGGAAGAGAAGGAAAACACAAAGAATGTGAAGGAAGGATTGCAAGATCAATTGACAGAATGTTTCTGACATTGTCTCTGTATCCAAACTTTCCCCTCTTTTCAAACCGACACTGCCTGGAATGTATTTCTAGAAAATAATGTCACTAATATTAAAGAGCTTCTACCTAAAATACCAGGATAGTAACGCCAACACTTGGATCAGTCAAGAGTATTTTCACAAACTGTGTTCAGGAAAAAACTGTACTTAATCCCAAACTTGAAAGAACAGAAATAGGGAAAAGATAACTTCTGCTGGAACTGATTTTGTAATTATTTGTTTTTTACCATGTTATGACAGTCTATGTGACAGAACAGGAAAACATGGAAGAACAGAAACTTCACTGTTTAAACTTTCTATGTATCTGCTGCTTAGGAACTTCTACTTCTTTAAATCTATTTTCTACCTGTCTGGGTAAGAATCAAAGAAACAACTTCAGCATCAATCAGTATCTATTTATTTTAATCAGCAGTAAGTTTAAAAAATGCTTTTTTGGCTGTAGTACTAATGCCACTTATCAGGACATTCCAAGTGTTGGACAAACATTAATTCCTTGTGCTGCTGTGGCTGGAATATTAACACTGAGCCCATCTGCTGCCGCATCCTTTTCACAGAGCATTTTCTGAACCCACCAAACACAGAGCAGCTCACAGAACACAGCGAGGATGCTGCATTTTATACCCTCACATCCTGGAATAGCTAAGGAGAAAAAAACTTGATTCCAACTGGCCCTAAATGACTCCAGAGCAGAGTTTATCCAGGGGAAGGATGGGGTCAGACACATTTGCTGGATGGCACCCGCTCCGTGGAGCTCCAACCAGAGCCCTGCGCTTCCCACCAGGAAAAGCCCCTTGTGCTAGGGAGAAATAATGAACAATCTGGGTTTGCGGGTTTGCTCCATCCCTGCCCAGGGCCGGGCTGCTCCCCAGCCTGCCCCCGGGCCGGGCTGGCCCGGCTCGGCAGGGCTGGAGGGGACATTGCCACTCCACGAGTGCCACCTCGTGGGGCCGCCGGCGCCAGCCCCGCCGCACCTCGCGCAGCCCAGCCGGGCTCGGCCCGGCCTCCCAGCGGGAAAAGCCGCTGGAACCAACAGCTGCCTTTCCGACCACGGGAACAGCAGGGACAAACGCCACACGGACAATCGGGTCTGCGCAGGAGGGCGAGGCTGATTCTCTTCCCCTCCCCACAGCCCGTTCTGGCTGAGGGATGCATTTGGGAGCTCCAGCACCTACCTTGGTGATTTCTTCAGAAGCCTTCTCAAAGTCCTGCACAGTCCTACAGTAAAATCCTATTGTGCAGCTCGGATCCATTTTTTTGAAGGACATCTTTTTGGGAGAAGGACAGTGGAATGACTGCAAGTTTCCCAATTGAAAAACACAAAACGCGGTTACGGTCGGGAATGGCACAGATCCATGTGTTTACTCTTGTCCCCCCAACAGCTTTAAAACACCCTGCACCACCCGAATTAAATCCCAGCACACACTTTGGAAGTGATTTCTCCCACCCCCATAATATTCAAGTGATTCCACCCTTCCCCAGCCGTGTAAAACCTCCTGCTGTTCAGGCTGCATTCCCCAAACTTCCCACACACCAGGTTAGTTTGGAATCTGTCAAAGCTCTGCTGCTCCCAGCAATACTTTATGAATATTCCCAAGGCAGAGAAGGTGAATGCGCTTCTGCAAATTGAATTTGTAACAGCTTTTGCACTATCTTACTGCTTTACTACCACTGCCCAGTGCCCCTTCCCTCCCCCAAGCCTCTATAAAAGAGACATAATGGAATAAACCAACCTCATGCATTTTCCTTCAGTAAATGAAATGGGTTCAAAAACCCACAAAACACACAAAAGCAAAACCATATCACAATGATCCGTAAGTAGGGAAAAACCAAACATGCCCTGCTTTACAAATGGGTTTTTCCTCACGTGAAATCTCTTTCCCTGACAGATGCTGCCCCGCCAGTGCTGTGAGCTGATACTTTCAGCAGCCCTGCTGTAAGACAAAACAAACACAACACCCCCTTCCCCACGCTCCCCACTCAGTTTATGAGAGGAAAAAAAAAAGTATAGCTCATCTACCCTGATTCTGGTTATTTATTACAGGAACTGCAGTTGTGGTGAAGCTCTTTGTCCAGTAACTGCAATTATTTCCTCACTTGCTCTCAGAGCAAGCCAGTCCCCTCTACTCTGCTTCTAACACAGAGGATGACCCATCATCCTCCCTCTATTAAATCCCTTTTTTTGCTAATCACAAAAATCAATCCACAGAAGACAGCACTGGTTCCCAAATCCGAGTGTAACCATCCCTGCAGCAGTTTTACATAATCAAATATATTGTTCTTTCCTGGTGATTACAAACCCGAGAGGTATTTCTGTAAAACCTCTATTAAAAAATATCCACAAAGATGATTAGAGCTGTTTCTGCAAGATTGATTTTAGTCACTGCTTCTTCTCCTCACTGTTCCAATTTTATAAACAGCAATTGTATTTTTAATATTAATTCCTGAGTCATCAAATGCATTAAAAAAAAAAAAAAAAATCAAACCCTGCCTTCCACATCCCATTCCAGCAGCAGCCCTGTCCCTGCAGTTGTGCAGGAGGTTTAATGCTGCACAAGTCACTGCACAACAAAGAGAAGTGGGGAGGGTTTTTTTCCCCATTCCTCCAAACAAATGGATGCTGGAAGCCAATACAGAGTGGATTGATTTCCAACTTATTCTGGACAATTTGTCAATTTTGAAAATACTCCCTACAGATAAATCTAACAAGCAACTATCCACACTAAGAAAGCAATTTCTGTTTACTTTTGACATTTCTGGACAAAGATATAATACTATTAAATGCACCAAGCATTAAATTGCAATCTATTTTCCGTCTGCAGGAAAGCATTAGGATGAGATCAAGCCAAGCTGGCAGCTTGCATACCTTCCAAACACAGCTTAAAACCTTGGTATTATTAAGAAATTCAGATTAATGCCAGTCTGCAGCACAATTTTGAGGCTGAGTCATAGAACAGAACCCAAAAGATGTGTTTTTGTAGCTTGGCCACAGCAGGACCTTAAGGAATTCACTTCAGCTCTGCTGCTCTGTGCTCTTCCCACCTTTGGTCTGGTTTTTCCCAAACTGTAAAATCTTCAGAGGCACTGGAGCAAAACACAGTTGTGAGGATAAAGGGGAAGGATCTGGGTAATCACCCCAGGCAGAGCTGGCACTCACCAACTCTTCCTCCAAGTATCTCAACAGGGCAAACCTAAAGGCATCTCTGAACACAGCCAAACCTCCTGGCTGGGGTATTTGCTGACCCATTTTGGTGCTGTGCTCTTTTGCTTCATTCAGAACCTTCTCATTTCAACAGGGCAAACCTAAAGGCATCTCTGAACACAGCCAAACCTCCTGGCTGGGGTATTTGCTGACCCATTTTGGTGCTGTGCTCTTTTGCTTCATTCAGAACCTTCTCATTTCTCATTTCCTAGACAATCTTCCACTTCTGTATTATGTAACGTGCTAAGTCAAGCATTTTGTGAAGCATAAATAATGACAAATATGAAGTGTTTGCTTTAAGGACTTGACATCAGCCCTGTGTAGGTCCTCTGAGATTTTTTATTTCTATATGAATAGCTCTCCTGAACACCATTTGATGGGGTTTTGTTCCAGCTCTGTTCTGGAGCAGCTGCTCCTGCCCTGGCTGTGGATGGCCCCTCAGGCTGAGCCAAGAGCTGCTGGAAGTTCACCTGAAGGTGGACACAAGACCAAGGACAGTTTGTGTGGATGGCCCCGAGGATGTGACTGTGAGTGCCAGGCCACTGAGCACTTCCTTGCAGCTGACAATGCTTTCCCAGGGTAGCTGTAAATTGAGTTCTCTAATCACCTCCTTTAGCTCCATGAATTTCCAGGCTCCTACTATTGAATACCACAGGGATTCTCCCTGATGTTGATTGCAATTTGAATTAAAAAAAATAAATACAATGACCAAAAAGACAAACTATCAACCCCAAATCCAAACAGGTTTAAGATCTACAAATATCATCTATTTTCTTTGATGGAAAATTACTTAAATGAAGCGATCATGTACTTTGGAGATTTTACGATCATTAAAAAGAAAACAGATGAAGATTAATGAAGTAAAAATTAAACCTCCATATTGAGATTTAACCTCTGGTCATTTTTGTTGATTACAGGCCTATAAAGAAGGGCAGGACACTGATAAATAACATGTAACTGTAAAACCATAAAGCTGCAGCTAGCTAGAACAGCTCTAAATAATTAGTGTTTGATTCATATGGGAAGAAAACAGTGCCAGCTCTATATCCATAGTACCTCAAGAGGGAAATCCTTTATGCTGACATCTACAAAAGATTGGCAGTAATGAGGATCCATGTAAATCAAACTGTCATCTGCAAGGACAAAACAGAAGACAAGTAATTCAAAAAACACCTTATTATTACACTGCTTACAATCCAATTTCTATGCAGAACAGCTGGAAAAAAAGCCAGTGAGTAACTGCTTGCCAGGCTGATACTCATTGACTGAAGCATAGGTTTTTGCAGGACAGATTAACTTTTGCATAATCAAATATGCTTGTATAAGCAGAATTTTTATAAAGTGATGAAACTGTCATTTAATTTTTGGTGATAAAATTACTTTTACAAACACACAATTATATTCTGGAGTTTGCATATGAAAAATGTATCGCCCTGCTTCATCCTGACAGCAAGAATATATTGCTTGTCATTTAGGCATCAACTAACACCACTTAAAGCAGGAGAGAGTAAATACCTAAATAAGTACTGCCAGGCAGGAACAGCAAATGCTCCTCAAGTTTGGTGAAACAGATAAATTATGCCTTGTTTATGCAACAAGGGAAATTAAATGTACATTTTACAGAATCCAATTACTCCGTGGGGTAAATGACAAATGGCTGGACTTGGGGAGATGTGATGAATTAATAAGGTACTCATTTTACTATTTTAATCACGCTATTTCCCACTGCTTCAATATTAACTTCTTAACTCTGAGAGAAAAAATACTGAGGAGACATAACACATTCAAACACTAACCTTGGAATCCAGCAAAGTAATAGGATTGCTTGGGTTTGCCACCAATAATGCCAACACAGTACTCCAGGCTTAAAATTCCCTAAAACAAGAACAGGCAATCATTAACCAAAGTATTAAACTGAGTTAAAATATTTGCTCTTCACTCTTTTAGGCAAATCATTTTGTTTCTTTTAAAGACTGACTCGATGACTTCCTGGGGCTTGACCAAAGTGAAAGCACAAAAGTCCTCCCTTCCTATGAGATACCCACACGTGTTTTTGGAGAGGAGACAAAATATCATGTCACACACTGAGCACCAGTTCCTTAGTCCAAATATCCCAAAGTATCGAGATTTCCAGCTTTCACACACATTTACATCCTGTGCCCCTGGGGACTCTCTTCTTTTGGCACTCAAATGGACAAGCCTGGCCAGAGCATCAACTTTTACATCCTGGGCAGAAATGCCAGCTGAGGTTAAGAGTAATTAATTACAGGGTCCAGCTCCAAAAACAGCTGCCCCACATCCAGGGAGGAGACAGAAAACACACAACAGACAGGCCCCATAAATGTCCCTGGAGGTGGCCTGAGAGGACAGAGGAACCAGAACCTTCTGAAGGCAGAACTTTTGGGAAGGGGACATTACTCAGTGTAAGTAGGGAGCTTTTCTTTCAACAAAAAGATTGATATTGTCAGACTACTAACACCAAGGCTTCTCAAGATAAAATCTTCCCTGTTTAGACAAGGTTAAAGTCACTTAAAAACCTTCTCTGAGATGCTACAGAGTCAAATCCACCATGGCTTACACAGGTTAAGGAAGTGATCCTTATTTAAAATACGAACAAGAAGGTTTCCTTAGAAAACTTTTAAAAATATAAATAAGGAGGTTTCCTTAGCAAATGCTCTGAGCATCACAGAACATTCAGGCAGATCAGAGGCAAAGGTTTCAAGAGCCAAGGAGGGCAGAGCAGAGAGGGAGCAAAGCTGCTCAGAGTAATGGATAACTGTTTAATCTTTGGCAAGCTTCTTGTAAAAGTGAATTATAAAAAATTTATCCATTTTCACCCAGAAATATAAAATCCTTTGTAGAAATTACCTCTTGTGCTACATTCTAAAATCTGCATTTTTAACTTAAAGCCAGACTCCAAGAAATGTGGTCACTTCTTGGGAACAGTCAGGGCAGACACTGGAGTGACTGATTCGGGCAATTGAGAGCCCTCTTATCTCAGCCTCCGTCAGGCTGCAACAGCCTTGGCAAGGAAGCAGCAGGAATCGTTCACTGGAGCCAGCTGAAAACTAAAACTTTCCAAAACCAACTCTCTGAAAACACAAGGAAAATAATCAGGGAAGAATTTAATAACCATTTAAGTTCATAACTTAAAGGCCTTCACCAGTCTGTCTTCCCATGCCAGTAAAAATCAAAATGTTTTCCTGAAATGTTACAGTGAAGAGACAGCAACAAAATAAATCATTTTACAGACTCTCAGCCTTTGTCCGTGCTCCTACCCTGGGGTAAATTAAAAATGAACCCAAAATTTAAAGACAGATGAAGAGGAGCATGGAAAATGAAATAAAAGCAGCAGGGCTAAGAGAACAAGGAGGAGCAAGAGGCAAGATTTCAGCACATGCTCAGGTATCTGCAGAACCTCTGCTGACAAAACCACAGCACAGACCTTCCCCCTCTGCCTTCTCCTTGAGCGTCCCTTTTCTACAGCTCATTTTTATTGTGGTAACTGCTTGCTACTCCTGCATCCCCATCCTCAGAAACTTTCACCCAGACAGGGAAAAAAACAATTAAAGCAGTGAATAAAAATATCAAATAATTCCATGGGAACAAAGAGACAAAAGAAAATGGGAAGAACGGACAGGCATCAAGTTTAAACCATTTGAACAATTTTCTTATTTAAGAAAATAAGAAACAGAGTAAGGAATGGAGTGTATTTATAATTTAAAATGCTGCCTGATCCTTAGTTTCATATGCTTTTAGAGTCCTGCTAGATTAAATTACCATTTGTAATTTGAGGCACTGCATTAATGTCTTTTCAGGTGGCTGCTGGAGGAGCAGGACAGTTATCACTGCTTTACCAAGGGACATCATGTGCTCTGCAATTATGTCTGATCTTGTAATAGGGAAATTTCAAATCTGTAAAGTCAAACTTTACAACCTTCAGCTGTAAAATCCCCACCACACGTTTAATGGGGAGAATCACCCTCGTGAAGTTGCTTTTCATATCCCCTTGTGCTACTCTTTGAAAAATGATTGAACTCTCATTTCATACCTTTACAAACTCCAGGTAGTCTGTGTTTGTTCTCTCTCCACCGAGTCTCACAGGAACCAATATAATTACAGCTTTTGTGCCTGCTTTCCCAGAATCCACAAAAGAGCACTGCCTGTCAATAACATCCGAGCTGTAGACTGAGACACACAGAAATGTGAACATTTCAAACAGAACCTGCAGGCTTCAGAGACACACCTCCAAGGTGGCATCGCAGTGTGACAAACTAGAACTGCAGCCCTCCCAAACCCTGCTGTCCTCCCAAAACACAGCCCAGGTGCTGGAACCCTGGATGCTGAGAATTTTGGGCTTTCTGTGCTGGCAGGCTCTGACCCCCAGGAGAACACTGCATTTGACCTGAGGCCGTGGAGAAAGCTTCCAAAATTAAATGACAGAACAGAGATTATGGGTGTGGAGCTTAAAAAGAAATGTGTAATATCACATGGTGAAAAACTTAAAAGTTTTAGAATTTAGTAATATATATATAGCAAGATAGAGGATTTAGAACAGCAACTAGTCCTTCTTCTTCACCTTCTTTTTCATGAGTTTAAATAATATTGTGTAATTATATTTTAAAAAGTCCACATTACAAGCCATGGGTAGTTAGTTATTAAGTTTAAACTAAAAATAATTTAAGTATCATTTCTTAATTATTTTTAAGTTTATCCTTAAAAAAACCTTCTAAAAAGAGAGATAAAAGTCCATTTTTAAATTGTTAAAATACTATAGAATTCACGAGTTATAAGACTGTAATATAAATAAGAACTAATAAACATCTACATCCAAACAGAAAATACCATCTCACACATTTAATCCCAACCTTAACAAAGAAAAAAAAAATAAAACTCAACACCCAGGTGACTCAGAACCAGTGCTGAGCCTCCTCATTCCCAGCAATATTTTGTGGAATGGGAATTGCTGCTGCTGCTGAGTTGCAATGCCAAGGAAATGCAGAAGGGGTAGGTTAGGAGAAAGCCAATAAATATTTATTGCTGCATATAAACTTCTAAAAGGAATAATTAAAACCTGAAAGCTTCCAACTAACAGAAACATCTACATGTAAAAAGAGAAGAGGCAATAATTGATTTGCTGATTTGGAATTCCACTATAAAATACCAAACCAGCCAGGAACCATCTGCACATATCAAGAGCCCCTTTGTCTACATAATCTCAATTTTGTGGATCCACCTCATAGGGACTTTTTTTCCCTTTAAAGCTCTATTGTTAAGTGCTAACTGAAAAGCATAAAAAGCATTTTAAATGTTAGCAAAAAATCTACAAAATCACAGTTACCTGTACAATCCTGAGCAACATAGACTGTTACTCCTTGCAGCTCAGGGTCTCTTGCTTCTTCAACAGCTTTTCTAAGTACAAACACAGAACTATGTAACTTCCATTCATTTAAAAAAATTACCAATCAACAAATTATTTTTGTTTTTTACGGGTTGATTTTAATTGTTTGTGATAGGAGTTTTTTGTTTGTTTGGGTTTTTATAGGGGTTATCTTGTTTAATTCAAGACAGGTTCCCTTCCTGAGAAGCAGAGGTGGTGGGGTGGGATTTTTTATTTGTTTTTAAACACTGGATACCAAGATCCAGCCTTTAGCCTCCATGGATGTCTTGGCACCACGTTTTTCCCAAGCCAAGATGACAATGTCTGGCTATTTAGAAGAAACAATGAAACCCACAAAAAAGGCCCCAAATTCCACAAGAACTTACAATGAAATTAATAGTCATTACTTTATTTCTTTCTGTTTATAACCATTTTCTGTCATGTGTATTGATGATAAAGGCTAAGTTTGCTGACAAAAATACTATTTTCAACCCCTGAGATCTCTTTACTTGACCTCAGTTCATGTAACAAGCTACAAATTAGCAGCTGGAAATTAACAGTTTCACCAAAACTTTCAAAAAGATAATTACAATATTAGACTCTCCTCAAAAGACTAAGAGTAACAGACCTAAAAAGAAAATACATGTTGATAGTCAGAACCATAGTCATCTATCAGGGACAACATTTACAAAGAAAGGGAACTGTTCAACATCCAGGATTTACCTTTGAGTTCCAGCACACACCTGCATTAAATGGTCACTATCCCTTTATTCCCCACTATATTTTAAGGAATGGTTTAATGCAGTCATTCCCAAGTTATGAGGGAGCTGTACATTGTTACTGCTGCTGCAAGAGAGAAAGATCCAGGAAGGAAAACCTCTGCAGGGCTGGAAATCACCCCTGGGGTTGTGGTGACTGTAACTCTGCACCAAACCCTCCCTGCTCCCATTAGGGAGAGAAATAATATAACAGATAATTTATTAAAGCAAGCAAAAAAAAAAAATCTGACTGCTTCCACCATGAGAAAAAAGTAGAATAAAACACATTAAAAATCCCTGTTTGCATCTACATGGATGCATACCAGTACAGCTGCACCTCAGATTAACATTTACACTAAATATCAAACTCTTCAATTTATATATATAAATAAAAATATATAAATGCATGAACTTTGCCTTCTGCTGCTTAAATGACTTATTAGTGATTTGGTTTACAGGTAAACTGGATTCCACTAAAAAGATAAACATATAGAACTACAAAAAAACCCCAAAACATTCAAAGAATTGGGTATCAAGGCTCACAGTATGGAGAAATTTGACTTTCGACTTCTTTTTTTTAACCATGCTGAATGTCACAGACCCTTTACTTTTACTGGGATATAATTATAATATTAATAGTCCCATACATTTACAGTTTCACAAGAATTTGATGTGTGCAAAGAAATGCTGAAAACATCAATTTTAGTTCTGACATTTCATTACACTATCAGTACATTACAGCCCCCAGGTTACAGCATAAAAAAAAAAAATCTCTAATGTTATGCATGTTCCAAGGTTGAAAGACTGGTTAGTTTTCAGAACACTTCACTAAATGCAGCTCTACTTAAAAGGGTTTGGGAGAGATACTTGGCATTCTACAGGAAAACAGGAATGTTGTGGTTTTTTCCTGAAGTAACGTTGACAAAAGCTCAGCATTCAGCTCCTGCACCTGCTGCTATTTCCCTTCCTGCCTATGAAAAAGCTCTGAAACTGCTCCTGATACGGGTGTTTTACAAAGCCAATAATGAACAGTTTGCTGCTCAGCTAGGCTGAAGCAATCTCAGGACACTCAGAAATGCCTCTCTGTGATGTGCCAAAGGAAAGGAACAGAGAACTGAAGGCGTTTTACCTCAAAATGTGTGCGACCACGGCGGGCCCGTACCAATCCCCCGCCATCTTCCCGGACTTTTTCCCATACTCTATCAGCTGGTGCAGCCCAAAGGCTGCCAGCGGGGAGTCACCAAACCAGGAGATGATCTTCCTGTGATACACTTCATTCCTCCTCTCCGTGACATCCCAGTCCCTCCTGGCGGGGGGCCGGCCCAGGACCTTGGGGTCCCTCTCGGCCGTGAGCGACGCCTCCAAGGAGGCCGTGAGCTTCCTCACGGTGCTGCTGGTCCAGGACTCCGAGTCACAGCTCTCCATGTCCAGGGCTTCTGGCCACACCCAGGCTGCAGCAGGGAAAGGGAAAATCCACATTAACATTCCTTTTATGGCATAAAAGCAAAGTGCTTCCCTTTGTCCCCACACTCATTAAAAGCCATAATGTGTGTTTTCTATGTCCATAATGTGTGTTTTCTATGTCGCTGTTACAAAGGTGAACAAAGAATTGTAGAAGAGCAGGATTTGCTTTGATTTTCTGGTGACCATCCCAGTCAGCTGAATAAACAAGATACACCTGATTACAGGTTAGAACTCTCTTACATATTAAATACATTGATGTTGCTTCGGTACTATCCAAAAACCTTTTATCTGCATCAAACAAGAAGTTTCAAAAGCTCTTAATTCTTCTTTTTTTCAGTTATTAAAAAACCAGGCAGACCTGAGGAATTATGGATGTAAAAACAAACACTTCTTCCTGGCAAAATGGCAAAGGAGATAGCAGAAAAACAGGCAGGCAGGATGTTTTTATTCACTAAATTTATTAACTCTTTTAGATTACAAAGAAAGTTTGTTTAAATATCATTCAGTATCTTCCGTCTGCTTTTCCAGCTGAAGGTTTCCCTATGGATGATGCATCTCACATAGCATTCCTCCTACAGAATGGGGTTCAGCAGGCCCAGGGAAGGTGCCTGGAATTCTCCCCCAGTTCCAACACAGAGCCAGCTCAGTGAAACATCCTCACAGGCCCTGCTGTTCTGGGCTCTCAGCTTCACACTCCAGTCAGTGTCTCAAGCACAGGCATTGCAAAGTAAAACTTCCAATTTAAAATCCAAACTCATTCACAACAACATTCAGCAATATCTGGAACATTCCACATGGCAGTGGAAGTGTAAATATCTCAGCTAGAAACTTCAGGCAAGTTTTGCTTCCTAACAGAAACAACTCCATTAAACGAGAAGGAAAACATCTCTGGGAAAAGAGTAAATAGCCATGAAAAACTTCCTGTAAACACCTAAATATGTTTCCAAAGCTGCCCAGACCTCATAAAAAGCTTTTCAAAAGATAATTCACCAGCTGTCAGAAGACCGAGTGAGGAGCAAAGCAGCCCAGAAAGACCATGCCTACCCCATCTTTCTGTGGATTTAGATTGCCACAGGAGCAAGAGCACTCTGGAATCACCCCATCATCTTCCAAATTAGGATACAAGGGAGACATGCAAGGAATTCTTTGGAACCATGGATTTTAAAGATAGAAACCCGAGGCTTTTTTGTTTGGGGTTACTTCCAAATGAGCCATTACACACTCCTGCTCACAGGGAGTCTTCTGGGCAGGTCTTGAATTTCTTCTAAATGTATGTATAAGAAGAGTGATGTTTAAGGGATTAGTGTTCTCAGCACGAGTATTTACACGCTTTTTGATCTGTGCAGTCAGTTGAAAGAGATAATGAATGTTTCATGAGTGAAATATCTACAGCCAAAGGCACATCCACCGAGCCAATCCCAGAGCTCAGTCCCGACGCTGCCGGGAACGGAGACTTTGTGGCACAGCTGGGCTGGGACCTTGCTCCCAGCTTACATCAGAGCTGCACAGCCAGGGCAAAGTGTGATCAAAACAGCCTTTCAGAAGGCTCTTCTGCTGAAGTGTTCCTGAGATCCCACAAATGGCCGAGGAAACAATGCACTGTGTTCTCTCAACCCCCCGGGCAGCTTCAGGCCCGTGCCTCGGGTCATTCTGAAGCAAGCAATGGATGATTGTTATGAAACACAAACTTTAAGGGATTTAGAGATTTTAGAGGAGCTAAGATTTTAGTTAGAGATAAGCCTTACTAGAGTTAATTAAAACAAATGAGTAGGCCTCGATGAAGTTAAGAGTTAGTAGTTAACTAACAATTGATTGCTTGTCAACACAATGTTTAGTTAGCTGGGTTTGTAATGAAGAATATAGAACCTGACAAATAGCTTTTAGGAACATAAGACAGTTGTGGGCCTCCTCTGTTCTGAAACCAATGGAAGACAGGGAATGGGAGCTCTACCAAGGTTCATTTGTCATATTTGCATTGAAAAGGTAGAAAGGTCAGAATGAGGAAGACTTCATTTACTTCCTCACTTTGGGACCCCTCCCCATGAAAGGGACCACCGACCCATTTCAAGGAACAAACTAGGCATGCGTAATAGCTTTGAAATGATTAGCATACGCAGCGAGGATGGGATGTACCAAAATGATGAATATGTATTTGTATTTTGGGTATTCAATACTTGTATGGATAAAAGGACTCTGTAATCACCTGAAAGGTGCAGTGTGTGTTTGGGAGCTGTCCCGCACGCTGCCCGGCGCCGCAATAAACATACACTTTCTAACTTCAAACTGTTAGAGTCTCTGTCCATCACAGTCGGATATCGGTACTAGATCAATATCCATATTTCTTTAATAAATCAGTTATGAAAAGCACTGGGAATGGGATGGAAAGAAAAGGTGCTTAACTCTGACAACCTAAAATACCTCTCTGCAGGACATGGCTCAGCCTGGAAGAATGAGGAGGACATGGACACTCAGCCCATGACAGCAGAAAGTGTCCCACAGCTCCTAAAGCTTCAGCTGGCTGTGACTGAGGGAGCACTGACTTTGAGACAGACAATGGTAAGGAAAAAAGGGAAGTTCCTCTCTAAGAACACGGGGGAAGAGAAGGAATGACACAGTGAACATTTCCACACAGAGAATGATGTATTGAAGTTAGATTAGAATCCTTCTACGAACTCAATATATTAACACCAGAAGAAATTCAATAATGGACAACTTTAGAACTGATAAAAGAACATCACTTCTGCCATAGCCCACAGCTATGGGCTGGGGAACTCACTCCTACACCTGGAGTTCAAGAAACCATCAAATTTCCAGAGAACTGGGCATGTGCATGGGTAAGAATACCCAGACAGAGAGATCACACTTTTGTGATGTATTAACTCACACTTGGATATTGGGAACTTCACAGAAGTTTACTTTGGCACACTTTGGTTCTCAGAAATGGAAGGGCAGGACAACCCAGTCTCTGTGCAAGGGGACACAATTCCAACAGGAATGAGAAGCCCACAACCAAAACTAGCTGGCCCTTCAGATTTGGGATAAAAAAGGGCCATTTTGGTCTCTACAGAATGCCTGTGCTTATGCAAACACAGATCTTCTCTCATAACTCACCTCTCCCAAGGAAATGAAGCATCAGACCCTGAGCCAGCAGCATCTGCCCCGTTCTGAGCGTGCAGCCCCAGCCACAGTCTGTGGTTAAAGCAGAGCCCTTGATCTGAGGGAATTCCTCTCTGTAGGTCAGCCAGATCCTAGAAATGAAATCTTTGCGGAACTCCTCGACGTTCCCCGAAATCTCAGTGTTGATTTTATCAAAATTGGACCCATCTGTAGAGAGCTCCCCAGATTCTGCAAGGCAAAGCACAGCTTAAGCTCCAATTAATTTGTTATGGCACTTCTGTTATTAGAAAGCAAGTAAAAAATATCAAATTTAGTAGAAAAACAAATCTACAAAAATTCACAATTGCCTCAAGTACAACAAAGGAAAATTGGAAGGCAAACATAACAGAAATATGCCAGATTTAAAAAAAAAAAGGAAAAATCAAAAGAACCATGCAGACAGCACTGTGCCAGTGGAACCACTGACCTGCAAGGAAGTGCTTAATTCACCCAACTGTGAATGGTCAAATAAAGAGAGAGACTTAAAAACTGCACACTGGAAAGTGATAACAAAGGTGTTGGTGTAGTGACCCTGATCAGGCATTGTCACTATTTCCATCAGGAGTTTTTAGAAAGAAAATCTCCAGCTGATGGTACATGAAGTGCAAATTACAACGTAAATTTTTAAAGAAAGCACAAGGTTTTGGTGTGAAATCTGAATAAAGCAGGTTAGGATGGGTTGCATTAGAGGTCGACATTTAAATTAGTATTTTCTAAGCTCTTCATATTTATATTTTGGATTTGGTAATTGTTAATGCCAGTCTTTCTAGAAGATTAAAAATACCTTATTCCTGCTGAGGAAGACTGGAATGAGTAAAGAGCTCTGTACTCACCCTCAGTTTTGAAGTGGTAACATTTTCCCAGCAGAAAAACTGGGGAGTTCCTACTGAAGTAAGTTTTTGTTTTCAACACCCAACCTAGAACAGATGCAAAACAAATACAAATTTGTGACTGAACTTTCCAGAAGGAAATGTTAACAGCATCTGGTTAAGCCAAAGGCAATCTCTGAAAGCAGAATAAAAAAGAAAAAGCATTGATGTTGGGTTTTGGTCTCATAAAAAATCCCATAAAAGGTGCAATGGCTGCTAGTCCCTTTCAACCATGTGACAGCCTTAAAGAAAGCAGGAAAACAAAAGTATCTTTTCATCTTGTCAGACATCTCCAAAACTCAGTTATGATTAATTAAGTTTATCAAAAATCTGGTGGTAAATCTGAGCAACTTCAGTCCTAAAGGGAAAGCAGAAAAATCAAGGACAGATTAGTAAAGGGCACACTTGAAAATCTAGCTGCTCATAAACGAATTACTGATGTTCAGCTGTGGAAAAATGTTACTCAAGGGTAGATTCTTCAGTGGAGTTTTTATCTTATATACCATCCTATTTTTTTCCATAAAAGTACATTTAGAAACAAAATAAATCTTTGTGCAGACGATTCCATATTACCCCTGTTTGAAAGCCTATGCAAATCTAGAGTAATTTACAGAATATATTTTCTGTTTCTAAAAGAAGTAATTTAAAATGAAATTATGCAAGGTTTATTTGAAAAAATGAAAAGCTAAGGTAGTTTTTTAGTGGGGCTAATTTATAACCTCAAAGAAAAAATTGTTACAAGGGCCATATTGCATCTGTGGTATTAATTAGTTATGATTCCATTCATGTCAACAAGAAACACTGCATTCCTTTTAATGAGCACAGATCTCCCCACACTCTGCTCCACTTACTGTATTTCATGTTGTGCCATGCAGACATAAACTTTGATTTGATCTTTTCTACTTCATCTGTCCCCGTGGCCTCCATATTCAAATTGCAGGGAAAAAGCCATCGCTGTCTTGTGAGGCTTTCAGTTCTGCTGCTGCAAAAACCAAAATACAAACACTCAGCATCCCCCACTCAGGCACTTAAGCCCAACATGGCCAGAAACAGCAATAACCTCATAAACTCACAGAACCCTCCACCACCAGGCACCGAGAAGCAATCCCGTGTCCCATGAATAAGTAATAAAATAATTTAATTCTAAATATACACCAATAAAAGCACCACACAAAGCTAAATAAAAGATAATGTTCTCCAGCAGCTCTGCCCTGTGCTACAAACTGCTCCAGAGCACAAATCCTGTGCTGGCACACGAGCACATTCATTCTATCAGCAGTGAGGTGGAGATCTCTGATGCAGCCCACTGAATAGAAAAGATGCTGTTCTCTTCTGCTGAAGAGAAAACAAAAAGCACTTTTTGTGTTAAAATCCACCACAGCGCAGGTTAATTTTGTAAAAACTCCTGATAAATTTTCCATGGAAACGCATCTTTACTGGGTCTTTCCGTGCTGCAAGATAAGACAGATTTTACCTTAAAAGCAACCTGAAGTGGTAATAATTGGTAATAAATAAATACATAGGCAATTGGTAATGCCTTTAGCCCTGTTTCTAAGAAATCTGGGAAAATGGGACAGAACCCCCTTCACAGTCCAGCTGCCCCATTTGTAACAGGACGTTTGCTGCTAATTAACAGAACTTCCTTCACCGCGTGTGTTCTGTCAGCGGATCACCTTGAAACACCTGACACAGAAGGTTTCTTGATGGTATTTGGTGGCCCAAACCCTTGCACAGACAGCTGAAAAATGAAGAGCTCCTGCTTCAACAGCAGCTCTTGTGGGACATCACTGCAACCTTCACAGAACTTTTATCTAAGTTCTGACAGCAGCAGCTGACATGAGCAACAGTGAACTTCCTCATTGAATTAATAAACCTGAGCCAGGAAAAAACTCCTTGCTTTAAAAGGAGTCTCTAGAACTGTATTTACCTTTCCATGTGCTGTTCTCCGCGGAACAGGGATCAAAAGCAGGACAAAGACTTAACTGGGTCACTTCTCTCCACTGGGAATGAATTTTAAGTAAACCCAATCACTGACAGTGTAATTAAGGAGAAGGTAAAGATGTCAAGGTGACAGCATCACCTGAGGATAACACAGATCCACTTTTTGGCATCTGCAATCTGCTGCCCAAACCACCCCTAGCACATCTTCCCACTATTCCCTCATATTATTTCATGAAAACCTGCTTTTTGACAGAAAAGGAAGCAATGCCAACCCACAAACATGAGGGATGTTTTCCTAGTGAAAATAACAAGTGTCTACCTCCCTGCTGTGATAAGCCTTGTGTTAAGCTGGGGAAGGAAGAAAAGGAGAATTTCAAGCAGGGTTTTACCTTCCTGCCTTTTCCACTCTTTTTTCCTTTAGGAAAAAAAAAAATAAAAAAAGGAAAGCCTGACTGGATCA
This sequence comes from Anomalospiza imberbis, assembly GCF_031753505.1. Classification (NCBI taxonomy): domain Eukaryota; kingdom Metazoa; phylum Chordata; class Aves; order Passeriformes; family Viduidae; genus Anomalospiza; species Anomalospiza imberbis. The sequence continues at coordinate 29,236,244 of NC_089689.1, read as the reverse complement.
CCAGCTCTAGACAGCAAAGTGGCAAGATGAACTTCTCCAGGAGCAGTGTTTGGTCCTGTCTTCCCTCACCTGGTCCATCAGCAACAACCACTGATCCAGACACCACAGGCTGCCCTAAAAACCAACTCCTATAAAAGCCTCCTCTGGCTGAAATTAGAAATGAAACAAACTCTACGGTTCTGAAAGGGCCTGAAGATGAAATTATGTAAATGAGAAAGAAGCTAATTTTCTTTTCAAAGGCAATGGTCACCACAGCACATTTATCTTTCCTCCTGGTACGTTTCTTCTCTGACATTATGCTAAAGATGCAAAAAGGGCCTCCAAGAATGCTAACACAAACCAGGGATCGTTTTTTCATTTCAAAACCCAGGTTCTTCCCATCAGTGTAAGAAATCATCAGTAAGAGTTCCACTGACGTTACTGGAACAGCACCAGGAGAAGGTCCCAGGGAATATTAAAGCCAACGGGCTTCCATATCAAATTACCCCACCGAATAGTTTCATCCCCAAGTTGCCCGATTTATGAAGTTGTTTAGATGCACATGACGAGCACGATGCTCCTCAGGGAGCAGCAGGACACGGCTGGAGCGCAACCCCAGCTCCCGAGCCCCGCCGAGGGGATCCATGCCGGCTGGGCGCTCCCAGGGGTGGAAGAGCACCCCAGAGCCCCCGGCAGCAGCATTTGTTTGCAAAAACAGCAGACAGCAACGCGAGCTGCCGGTGAGACCGCAGCGGGAAGGATGAACGAAGCCTCAGTGGGATAATTATAAGACAAATGGTCTCTTCGTTAATAAGACTTCTTTGGGTTTCATTAGTACCTTGGAGGCCGGAGCGGCAGCGGCGACAGTCAGGGAAAGGCACACGGAAGGACGGCGAGCAGCGGCCGGAGGTCATTCCTGAGGCGCTGCGGACGCGTGCGAGGGCGGTTGGGAGCGACACTTGGACGGCGGCGCCAAAGAAAACCTCAGGTTATTCCTCAGTCCTGCAGCAGGGACGGAACGCTTCGCCCGGCAGGACTCGCAGCCCCGGCAGGAGCCCACACGCACCGCGGGAAGGGGCTCGGCCGCTCCCGGCCCCACAGGACACGGCCGCGCCCGTCCCGCCGCCCGCCGCTCACCCCTCACGGAGCCGCCTCCGCCATGCCCGGGGCCGCCCGGGCTGCTCCGGCCGCGGCGCAGCGGCGCGCGAACTACAACTCCCGGCGGGCGCCGCGGCGGGGGCGCGGCGCGGCGGGCTGCAGGTGCGCGCGAGGCACGCTGGGAAGTGTAGTCCGGCGGGAGCGCGGCTGGGAGGCGGGCGGGAGGAAGAGGACGGAGGAAGGAAGAGGACGGAGGAAGGGAGGAAGGAAGAGGATGGAGGGAGGAAGAGGAGGGAGGAAGAGGATGGAGGAGGAGGACGGAGGAGGAGGACGGAGGGAGGCGGCGGGGCCGGGTCGCGGCTGGAAGCGAAATCCCAGCCCCTTCACGGGCTCTGCGGCTGTCCTTTAACAGCGCTTCTCTCTTTGCTTGGGGTTTTTTGGGAGGGGCGTGGTTTTGTTTGGGTTTTTTTGTGGTTTTTTGCCTTTTTTTTTGTGGCTTTCTTTGTTGTTTTTTTTTTTTTTTTTTGGTGTGGTTTCTTTCTTTGGTTTAGGTGGGTTTTGTTTTGTTTGGTTTTTTTTTTTTTTTTTTTGGTGGGCTTTTATTTGTTCGTTTGCTTTGCTTTTGTTTTTTAATTCCCTGTCTTTTGATTCCTCCACAGCAAAATGCCTCCCGTATCTCCAAACTCCCTGAAGGATTTCAATTCCAGCCGAAATACCCAGCTGAGTGTGCTCCGACTCAATTCCCTCCTGCATTTCCTCTCTAAAAGTCCCATCAAAACCACTGCATCTCCTCTCACTCTCTTGAGGGATTTTTTAGGTTTTTTAAAAAGTGTTTTGTAAAGTAGGTTCTTCATTAATCCGTTTGCCTTAAGCTGCTTAAAAATACTCATTGGCTGTATCGGGATCCGAGCTTAAAAAAAAAACAAACAGTGCAGGATTTGTGGAGGATTGAGTTGAATTTCTCAGCTGTCTGGAACTGGCATTAGTGCTCCACATCCTAAGAAGGGTGATATTCCTGCTTTCCCTGGTACTCACCAGCCCAATTTGGGGTTCATGGAGCAAAAAGTCACGTGGACTTTTCTTTTTTTTCCCCGTTTTGTGATTTTACTGCCTTCTGCTGGTCAGAGATGATCAGGCTGAGCTTAATTTTTTTTATAATCAGCACATGATCTAACATTTAGCTGCAGTGCAAATGCCAGCAATAGATGCTTTGTGTATTTCTTGGTGGGTTTTTTTTTTTCCCCTGCAGCCTCATGGATATATTTCACTTTACAATCAGTAAAGAGGATTGTAGGTTTTAATGTGCAGACTACATCTTGTTCCAAAAGTCTGCTGTTGGCCTGAAGTGGGGATGTAGCAGATCACCTTTCTAATCCTTCCCTGCCTTTCAGCTCCCTGCTTGCCCTTTGCTCCCAGGATAAAGGAAAGAAAAGATTTAAAAATAAAAACCCTGTTGGTGTTTGCATAAACTCACAAAAGTGTGGCCCCACGACAGTGCCGAAAGAAAGAGGCCTGCTGCCTCCAGAACTTCATGATCTGTTTCAGGAATTATAGTTGTTTAAAGTTTTATCTTTGCTTTTATTCCCCAGACAGAGATGGATGTTCTTGTCTGTCTGTGTAGGGGCTGGGAGGTGGAGAGCTGAGGAGCTGACAGGGCTTGGATCTGCCTGAATGTACAAGGAATTATCCAGCTGATCAAAGGAAATGCCTGTTCCCCTTCCTGCACCTTCCTGCTCTCAAATTTAATAACCATGCCCTGAATTGATAGGCCACACAAGGTGCCACCTGGATATACACTGTAAATCCCCTGGGCAGGCGGGTTATGAGAGGGAAGATACTTATTGTCTGCTTTTTTTTTTTTCCCCACAAAAAAAAAAAAAAAAAAAAAAACAAAAAAAAAAAACAAAAAACCAAAGCTTTGATTGCCAAATAATCACTCGGGCAGCCATAAATAATTGTCCGTAAAAGAGAGAGTTTTCTTCACATATACCAATTTCTATTTCTGTAGGAAAGGTTTGCAGAGGGAGTGGGAGGGAACTGAGTTCAACAAACTTAAAGCAAATGTCCCAGAGTTCACACTTTCAGCATTTTAATGGCATAAAACCATCTCTGAGCTCCATTTGAGTGTCATAAGGAGATTTTGAAAATCTGTGTTCCTGGAAAATATCATTTGTCTCTTCTTTATTTTTTAATAGGTAAACAAGGTGGGTAACGCCAAGTGGCAATGGCAAGATTAAAAGGTAGAGGAGATACTCTGATTTATGGAGATACACAACATTTATCCTCCAAACACAGCAGAATGGTAAGAGAACACTGGGCAGTGGGGAATGAAGCTTCTGCTCCTGTTCCTGCCACTGTTCCATCATCAGTAATCTGCTGAATATATTCAGAAAAGCTCATTAAACATTTGGCCAAATGTGCTTTCCCAAACATTGTTGCCTGAGGAGAGCAGACCTTGGGTCAAGTAGCTGGAGAGAAGGGGATTTTCCTCGTTTATTTTTAGTTTCATTTCCTAGGGAAGTAAGCCATCTGTGGTCTGTTTCCCTCTGGAAAGTTTGGAAACTGCTCTGAATTCGAGTTCGCAGAGCCTGAGAGTTGTTAAATAATTCCAGTTTTTGTGGGAGTAGCTGCTCAGGTAAAAAGAGACTGGAACAGGAAAAGGGGAAAACATGGGAATTCAGACTGTGAATTTGTGTGTCCTTCCAAGCAGCAGTGAGGGTGAAAGGGGCAGCAGGAGCTGGATTGCTCTGATGTGGTTCTCCCCCAGATTAGCCAGCAAACTTCTGCTGGTACCACTCAGTCCCTCCAAATCCGGATTTCCTTTCTCTGTTCCAGGATTCGGGTAAGGAAGAGGAGGCTTCAGCAGGATACTTGGAAGAGTCTGTGCCCAGGCTACCCTTAATGTAAGATCCTCGTTATGCAAGAGGAAATAAAACACATTAATGCCATTTATAGGGTGCTGAACTGGGAAAGGTTGAGAGCTGTGCTTGGGGTAGAAACATAAACTACAAAAATGATAAACATGAGCAGGAATTAATGGAAGCTCTGTTGGGAAGACTTTGAGTCCTTCTCTGGGAAGATTTAATTTCTTGAACCCACCTTTTGAAGTGAAGAAACCTTAAAATAAATGTGCCAGGAGACAGTAAAGCAGGAGTGAAGCTGCCATCAAACACCACCATGCGAAGAAGGCTCTGGAAAGGCTGGTACCGTCCTGTGGGTCCATAAAGGAAATAACAGGGATGTCAGGGATGTGTAGTGAAGGCTGCAGGAATTTGGGGAGCCCTCCCTCCTTAAATCTCCTGGTTTCCCATTGATCCAGCAGAATTTGGGTGCTGGGCAGCCTGAGGACAGCAGCACATTCTCTCTTGCCTGAGCTGTCCCGAGGAGGTGGTGTCGGGGCAGTTTGTGACACACTGACGCGCAGCTCTTCACATTTAAACATTTGCCAAGAGAGGCAGAGATTTGGCCCTTGCCGGGCGCTGCCAGGAGATGGCTCCCTGCATTTGCTGTCCCTATTTACGGCTTTGGTTATGGAATTACTCTGGACGCGCTTTCCGTGGAAAATGTTTTCCCTGCCTCTGCCCGGAGGAAGTTTACGTCAGAAGAGCAAGGAAGCCCTGGGCTCAGGAAATAATCTGCTAACAGGCGAGCCAAGGATCAGTTCACTTGTGTCCAAATGTTTTCTGGCTGGGATCCAAAGGGATTTTTCCTGTGCAGGACCTAATCTTGTAACATTATTTCTATCAGGCTCAAGGAGTTACATCTGTGTTGGTAGGGTGCACTTTCCAAATTTGATTATAGCCCAGTAAAAGTCGTTCTCAATCATAAAAAAATCCTTTTAGTCACATACTTGAAAGGGTGCTGGGGGTTCATGGACGGGTACCCTGGTGAGTTGATTAAAATGCTGCTTCATTCTGCCCCTTTCAGTGTGAGAGTGGATTAGAGTCCTGTGTGCAGGCCGTGGACTCCTTTTTGGAGGCAGGGATGTTTCCCAAAGGCTGATGTGTTCTTCTGTTGAATCCAGTGTGGGATGAGCCAGGTTCCTTCTGTGCTTCCTAAAACATGCGTGTTAAAGAAGAGTAACTATTCAGCACCCTCATAATGCTGGTAAAGTTCCAGGTTTTACATTGGTTACTAGGTAGCCTCTCTTCAAACACTAATTTAAATTAACTTGGACTGTCTGGAGGTATTAATTGCATGTACGCAGCCCCTCCACTCTTGATTAGTCTTCACCAGACACCCTTGAGGACACAAGGGTGGGCACAAGAAACTGTGCAAAGTAAACAGTGTAACACTCCAAGTACATCATGAATCACATACAATTTCCCCCCATTTTAAAAGAAAATGGTTCCATCTTCTGCTGCAGGAAAACTTGCCACACAACAGTTGTTTCTGAATCAGAGGGATCTGCTAGTTCCTAAAGAAGTATTTTTTTGTGCAGCTGGAATTCCATGTAACAGGTTTCTCTGGTGGTCACATTCTCCTCTTTGCAAAGCTTGTTTCTTTCTTTAGACCAAGCATTTCCTTCAGTTAATTCACTTCTAGGATGACAAAACAGGAGGCAGAAGGATTGTGACTGTGCCTGTAAGAGGCAACACTCAGTAGCCAAAACAACACCCTGACATTGCCAATCAATCCCCCCAATGTTGTTACCATTAATTCTTTATTTGGCATTATTGGATTTATAATGGTCAATTTATAATGGTCAAAACTGCAATTTTTTTCCTCTCTTATTTCTTCACTTTTCCCTTGACTCCTCTTGCTTAATCCTGCATGCACTGCAAAATTTAGGGTCAATCTACAGAAGCTCTTGGGGTTTTTTGCAAGGTCACATGTACATTTCTACCAATGTTAGTGATCTCTAACTATTTGAACTGGCAGACATTGTAGACTTTTGCTGATCACTTTCTGAAAAGTAATGAGGAATCTATTTTTCTGAAATTCACTGGGTATTGACTATTAATTGAGGGATTTTGCTCATATTTAACCCAACTGTATGGAGAAAACCTATTTCTCTGAAAAGCGATGCCCTCCTGATGTGAGGGCAATTATAATATAGTATAATATAATATAATATAAATATTATTTATATAATATATATATTATTGGTATATATAATATACTGTAATATAATATGCTATTGTAGAAATTATTACTATGATAGATATTATTTATGTATATATCTGTATTTATAGAGGTCCATTTTATATCCAGATGGGATGGCTGGAGCTCCTCTGACCCAGCTCTCGGCTACAGAAAAAGTCAAGGAAAAGAAAAGGTGACATCAAAACTCAGCAAGTAGTGCCCAGAACCTGACCAAGGTCTTTTCTCTGTGGTAATGACTGAAAGGAGGGGGGAAAATGAAACCTAAAGTCCCAAAGGTCTCCAGTGGACCTTGGGTACTCCATGCCCTGTGTGTCAGGGCTGCTGGGGCTGGGCTGCTCTTTGCACCCTCTGGCAGCAGGAAGAGTTTCCCTTGCAGAACTGCAGGGTTCCCAGTTTTGGTCTCAGAGTTTGGGTTAGGCAGGGATATTGCATGCCGAACCGGTGCCATTTTGGGAAGAAAAAAGGGGGGAAGAGGAAACATTGCTGGTGGTGCCGGATGCTTTGGTGCGTTCTTGTGGGCACACACGCTCAGATATGGGAATTTGGTCTTAGAATTCCAGACTGGTTGAGGTTGGAAGGGACCTGAAAGCTCATCCAGTTCCATCCCCCTGCCATGGGTAGGGACACCTTCCGCTATCCCAGGGTGCTCCAGGCCCTGTCCACCCTGGCCTTGGACACTTCCAGAGATGGGGCAGCCACAATTCCTACGGATATAAGGAGGCAAATCTCTTATCCCGTCCACACTGTGTGAGGCCCTTCCCCGGTGTGCAATTCCACACGCAGGCAGCAACTCCAGAGCAAAAGTCTTTTTGTCTTGGCAGATGTCTGTGGGATATTTCCTCCCCTCCCCCTTGGAAAAGAACATCCCTTTCTCAGTGTCTACAATAGGTCTTTGCTTCCCAGGGTCTCTGTGTGCACGTGTGTGACACACGACAGCACCTTTGTGTCCTGGGGCACAGCCTCACCCACAGGGGATTCACTTGGTGGCTGCATTGAATCCCCTGGGATCACTCAGGCACGGAGATATTTGCAGATTTTGGGGCACTGCCTGTGTAAACACACGCAGACAGCAAAGCAGAGGAATTACACACAGCTGGAAATCAGCAGCTCCTGCCAGGGGAAGGATTGGTGTCCTCGACGTGAGGGAAACGTTCACACAACCCAAACAGATGGAGTGGAGGGAATTAACACTCCTGCTTTTGGACACTTCCTGGGTGACTATTAATAGTTCCCTGGTTTGGATTAGAGCACAGCATATGTTGGGTAGCAGGGACTTGGTGTTATCTGCTAGATCGTGTCCTGGGCTCAGTCTTTTTTTGAAGTCACAAAACAGCCCTTTTTTTAATGACTCCCCACCTTCTACTTCCTCTTCCCATTACAATAACCCCAAACCACGACGTGGTTGGAGACGTGGTAGTAATGGCATGTTTGGGTGGGAAGATGGATGGTACAGTCTTCCAACCATCTCCTGAATCATTGTTAGGGACAGTTTTTAGCATTTTTGAAGGAAAAGACTGGATGATATGGGGCAGGATTGACTGGGAGCCCAGTTTTGTCTGGCCAAGGGACCTGGCCATGCCCTGCAGACCCATGACACCCAGCAAGGTCTTAAGCTGCACCAGGGGGGTTTAGGTTGGACATCAGGAAGAATTTCTTCACAGAAAGGGTGATTAGACATTGGAAGGGGCTGCCCAGGGAGGTTTGGAGTCCCCAGCCCTGGGGCCGGTGACAAGGTGGGGATCGGGCACAGCTTGGACTCGATGCTCCTGGAGGGCTTTTCCAACCTCAGTGATCCTGGGATTCTGGTGCTGCCAAGGGTTGGTGTGGCAGCAGTTTTGGACTGAGGGCCGGGGAGCAATGCTGAGGAGCCTTTTCCCCAAACCACCGGCAGATCCCCACCACTGCCGAGAGCAACCCCGGCCGCTCTGTTCTCACATGGATAGGGACAGGGATGGGGACAGGGATAGGGACAGGGACGGGGACAGAGGACACGGATAGGGACAGGGATGGGGACAGGGATAGGGGCAGGGACGGGGACAGAAGACACAGATAGGGACAGGGATGGGGATAGAAGACACGGATAGGGACAGGGATGGGGACAGGGATAGGGGCAGGGACGGGGACAGAGGACACGGATAGGGACAGGGATGGGGACAGGGATAGGGGCAGGAACGGGGACAGGGATAGGGGCAGGGATGGGGACAGAAGACACGGATAGGGACAGGGATGGGGACAGAGGACACGGATGGGGACAGGGATAGTGGCAGGGACGGGGACAGAGGACACGGATAGGGACAGGGATGGGGACAGGGATAGGGGCAGGGACGGGGACAGAAGACATGGATAGGGACAGGGATGGGGACAGGGATAGGGGCAGGGATGGGGACAGAGGACACGGATGGGGACAGGGATGGGGACAAAAGACACGGATAGGGACAGGGATGGGGACAGAAGACACGGATAGGGACAGGGATGGGGACAGGGATAGGGGCAGGAACGGGGACAGAGGACACAGATAGGGACATGGATAGGGACAGGGATGGGGACAGAGGACACGGATAGGGACAGGGACAGGGATGGGGACAGGGATAGGGGCAGGGACGGGGACAGAAGACACGGATAGGGACAGGGACAGGGATGGGGACAGGGATAGGGGCAGGGACGGGGACAGGGATGGGGACAGGGATAGTGGCAGGGACGGGGACAGAGGACACGGATAGGGACAGGGATGGGGACAGGGATAGGGGCAGGGACGGGGACAGAAGACATGGATAGGGACAGGGATGGGGACAGGGATAGGGGCAGGGATGGGGACAGAAGACACGGATAGGGACAGGGATGGGGACAGGGACAGGGGCAGGGACGGGGACAGGACCGGGCCGGCCGCGGTCACTCCCCGCCGTATATCTGCGAGGAGCGGCCCCCTGGCGGGAAGGGGAGGAGGCGGCGGGCGCGGCGAGCGCCGGGGGTGGGAGCTGCGCCGCTCAAGTGCGCGGCTCGGCGGAGCATTACGGCGGCCGAGCGCTGCCCGGGCCGGCAGCGCGGAGCCCGCAGCGCGGCCATGGCCGAGCGCCGCGCCTTCGCCCAGAAGATCAGCAGGTACCGGGGCCGGCCGGGCCGGGGGCGGCCGCGGCACCGCGCGTGGGGGCGGGCGGGCCCGGCCGCGGGGGCTCCGCCGCCGCCGAGCCCCGGGGGCGAGCGGGCCCGGCGCGGCCCGCGGGCCCCCGCGCCCTGCCGGCCTCCGGGGGCGCCGGGCAGGGTCCGCCCGGCGGGGCCGCGGGGCTGCGGCCCCTCCCGCCCGCCGCAAAGGGCCGGGAGCGGGCGCGGCGGCCGCCGAGCGCGGGGCCGCTCCCCCGGGGGAGCTCCCGCGGGCGCGGGGGAGGGAGAGGGAGGAGGAGAGAGAGGAAAGGAGCCGTGGAATTCCGCTGCCGCGAACAAAGGCCGGCCGGGCGCTTTGTGCAGCCCCTCTGGCCGCACAATGGGCGGCACGGCGCTTTCCTGGCCGAGCCGGCCCTGCCCCGACCGCCTCCCGGCGCTGCCCCGGGCCCGCACCTGGGAGGGGAGCGCCGACCTCCCTCCCGCTGGCTGGAAAATGGAGAGACAGCTCCCTTCCAGCGCCTTCCTTTTGTGTGTGAGCAGGACCGCTCGGCTCCGTGGACGCGCGGAGCTGCGCGAGGCTCGCGGTGCTGAGCATCCTTGGGTTTCTCAAAGTTTGGTCATTTTTTGAAGAGGAGTATTTATAGAAATTTTCCTGCCGACGGCAGGTTTGTGCAGATTTACATTCCGAGTTAGGCATGTGTTTCCAGGTGGGAACAGTTTTCCTGTTTGCAGGTCTGACCAGGTAGCCTTTGGTGACCATGGTACCTCTCCTACCTGTAACCAGCAGTGGAGTGAAAGCGAGATCCATCAGTTGTGCCAGAGCTGTTCAGGAGGATGTGGACAGTAGCAAAAGGAGTCTCATTTTCATGCCATTGAGTGAGAAGCTTAGGTACAAATAGTTGCAGTTAGAGAAGCTGTGATGGAGAAGGGTCATGGGCAAAAAAGAAGGAGGTCAAAGGAAGAGGATGGGTAGGGGGTAGAGGAGTGACATCAGTCTCACCCCACTCATGATCTGGAAGCAGGTGAATACATTGCTCTTCTCTTCAGCTTCTCTGCACGTTTTGATGTGCACCAGCCAGGGGTCAGTGTGACAGATCAAGGAATGGGGAGAGATGGATTTGCTGCCAGACCGTTTTTCCTGCTCCTTGGTTGTAGTCATGGGAATGTCACATGAGAGTCCGAGCTGTCAGTGTCCGAGCCGTGCAGCCCTGGCTGGAAGTTCAGTAAGGTGGCCCTGGGGTGACCACTGTGGGCTCAGCAGTCCTGCCTGGTTCCCTGGGTTGTAGCACAGCTGTGCCAGCTCTGTGCACCTTTTGGACCTAATGGATCCACTCCCTGTGCTTCCCAGTGTGGTCTTTAATCAGGTCTGGTTCACCTGTGCCTGTAGAAGGACCCAGGTGCTTTGCAGTGAGGTCAGGGCTGTTGCATCTCCAGCTTTCTTTTACACGTGTAAGATTGTTGCGTTTTCTGTGCGGTTTCTCATGTTGTAGTGTCATACTCTGAGAAATCTCAAATTCCTGGTTCGTGGCCTGCACATCCAGTGCACACGAAGGCAAAAACTTGTGGGCAGAACGTTGCACCTGGCGTGCTCTCCTTCCTTCTCCTGCTGGCACAGAACTGCTGGGAGTGTTGCTGTTCCAGGGGATGAGAGATTGGAGCAGGCAGTGCACGGAAGTCCCAGAGCTGTGCTGGTGGCTGCTGGAAGCCCTCCCCAGTTCCATTGTTTCAAGAAGAATAGATCCCTCACATTTTCACACTCTCTCCCCCCGGTTTGGCTGACTCATCGAGGTAGAAGTAGCATTTGTCTCACTCACAGGAAATAGCCATGCTGCTCTTGCTTTGCCTGTGTGCTCCAAATGGATGTCATTCGGACCCACCAAGACAAATTCCTTTAGTCCAGCTGCACGTTTCTAAACCGGTTGTTACAGTAGAGGTAGAAAAACAAACATGGGATGGGCTGAGCTGTTTCTTGGAAAGCCCAGGGATGTGTCCTCAGCGCACATTTATCTGCTGTGCTTTCTTCAGCCACTGTGGTGCCCCTCAAGAGCATGATGAGAACGCTGGTGCCATGCCCTGCCTGCTCATGGTGTCCAAATCTTTAAATATTGGGCAGAGGCTATCAGTAATTGCTCCAGCAGTTTCAGAATATCTTTTTAAGACTATGTTACAAGGCGTCTTCATGTTTAGGTCCTGCTGAGTTTTTGCAGGATGTGTTTAATCTAGAATTTGGCCATCACAGGTACTTATTATTCTTCTTGACTCCACCAGAAGAAACTCCTGAGTTAAACATATATAATAAGTTAATAATATCTAAGATATTGCTAACTGTAATACCTGAAATTGCTAATTTTTATTTAAAAATCTATTGCTAGGAATTTTTTTTTAAGCTGTAGTGGATCACATCCTTTTGCAGCATCCTGATGCTTCTGTAGCAGCAGTGAGGCTGTTGCTTCCATCTCAGTGGGAGAGCAGGAGAACTTCAGTGCCTCCTGTGCCTGGTGCACATTCCCAGCTGTTTTATCCCAGTAGATGTTTTGGATATGGGGCCGCTTGGCAAAGAAACAGGATGTGGAAAGCCCCTCACCAAAAGGGTCAGTTCTGAGTTCCTGGATGTCCCAGTAACTGCAGCATGTTGTATCCCAGCACTCCAGTGCTTCCTGGGACAGAGGAGAAGAGAAAAAGAGAGAAAGAAAAACTCCCCCTTTAAACCTCACACTGCAAAAACATTGCAGGGATAAACCCATGTAGGCTTTCATGTGAGCCCCTGACTCAGTGCCTTGTCAGTGCTCCTGGAGCATCCTGAGGCTGGGTTATCTGGGGAATTCAGAGCTGCTCCTTCGGTCAGACCATCACCATGGAAGTGCCTTTGCTTGGAAAGGGTTTGGATCTTCATTTCTGCTCCCACAGGGGGAGAGGATCCCTGTGGCTTGGAACAGCACAGCTGCCCTGCCCTCTGTTTTACAGTGCCTGTCAGCCTCACACAAACCCCACAGTGTGATTTTTACAACTGCTCCCTATTCTGCTGCTGAGAATTTTCAGTTTTCCTGTGCCCAGCTGTCAGTGGAGTCCAGAGAAAGCAGTTTTTACCTGGTGGGTCCAGCCCCTTCCCAGGTGGTTCCATGTGAACAGGAACCCCATGAGGTGCTGCTGTCTGGGGCTGGGGGGGGTCTTCAGCAGGGGCTGATCCTGCTCTCAGACATTCAGTGACTTGGAAATTCCCCAGCATCCAGGACTCTTACACTGCATGGGATTCCTGGAGTAATCACAGCTTGTCTTTATGGATTTGAATTGAGGGGAAAACACTTGTGTTCACTACATTCAGAGCATCTTATTTCTGCTGCAGCTCCCTTTACACTGATGGGGTGCTGTAAAAGGGGACTTGGGAAGACTAAATTTGCTTTTATGTTCATTTAGAGCCCTTTTACACTCCCTGAATGATGTGTCAGGGGGGCTGACAGCCTCCTTTGCCCAGCCCCAGGGTAAAGAGGGATGGTGTGAAACCTGCACCCACTGAAACCAATAGCAGAGCTGTCACTGGCTCCCAGGAGCGCCAGATCGGGCCAGAAGCGTGGTCACAGCAGAATATTCATCACAGTTTATTCTCTTCCCACATCCAGATGCCATTTGCATTGTCAAAACACTGTCATGGATAACTGAAAGGATTTTTAGCAGGAATTTCAGAGCATCCCTTTCCTGTTCTCCCCAGAAGTCCCACTGGCTGTCCCCGTGCAGCCTCTCTGGATGTCTCGTGGGGGAGTTGGCTGCGCTTGGGAAGCCCAAGAAAATCCCTGACTGCTAAAAGCAAGGGAGAAGGCAGGGACAAAACTTCACAGATTCACAGAATGACCGGGTTGGAAGAGACCTTCAAGATCACGGAGTCCAGCCCAGCCCCAGCACCTCAGCTAAACCCTGGCACCCAGTGCCACCTCCAGGCTTTTTAAACTCACCCAGGGATGGTGACTGCACCACCTCCCCGGGCAGCCATTCCAGAACTTTATCACCCTTTCTGGAAAAGCTTTTTCCCAATTTCCAACCTGAATTTCCCTTGGCACAGCTTGAGCCTGTGTGCTCTGGTTCTGTCAGTGCAGCCTGGAGACAGAGCCCAAGCCCAGCTGGGCACAGGCACCTTTCAGGAGCTGTGGGGAGTGCTGAGGTCACCCCTGAGTCTCCTTTTCTCCAGGCTGAGCACCCCCAGCTCCCTCAGCCGTTCCTCACAGGGTTTGTGTCCCAGCCCTTCATCTCCAGGGCTCTGTCACAGAGCTGCTTCTCTGGCCAAGGCTTCCTCCTTTGGTTGGGTGTTTTTAGCTTGAGGTGTGACTTTGCTGTGCTGCAGGATCCAGTCCTGTGGCGATTTCCTCAGTCAGGTGTCCCGGGAGCTCACTCCCTCCACTGCAGCCCAGGGGTGACGTTTCAGCCTCAAAAATCAAATATGATCAGAAGAGCACCATAGGCAGTGTTGTGTGGTGTTTTCTCATTTAATCAATGGTGAGGAAAAAGGGAGCATGTTGTTGCTCATCTGTGTTAATTTAAGAAACCACACACACCCTGCAGCAGTTGGGATCAAGCTGGGCATTTCCTCAGCTGGAAATCAAACCCATTTCACTCCAAGGGGAAGAAGGAGTTCACTCAGAAGGAAACAGGACCTGGGGTTTTAGGAGGAAGGGCTGAACTGGCAGGGTGGCTCCAGGCCAGAGCTGTCCCTGCATTCCTGGAGCAGGTTCCCTCATCCAGCAGAGCTTCCCTGGGTGGTGACTCACACCTGGATGGGGCTGCAGGCAGGACAGAGGGCCAGGTCCTCTCTCTGCACAGGTGACACTCCGCCAGTGCCACCGGGCTTTGGGATTGACATCCGAGCACGGGGAGTCAGGAGGATGGGTGCCTCCAGCCCGTGCTGGCCGAACAGAGGGCGATGCTTTCCCTGGAAGAAGTAAATGATGTGTAAATGCAGTTTGCTCTCTCTGAGGCCGAGCAAGCAGCTCTGCTGAGAGGGCTGAGATGCCTCACTGTGCCAGGCTGCCCTCTCAGAGCTCCCTGGGTGTGCAGTCCCTGCACGTCACCCCCGGCTGAGGACCAGGCTGGACTAGCACTTCTGTCATTAGCAGGATGGGGAGAACCAATTTGCCTTGCCCTTTCCCAGTGGAGAGGGCTGAGGAAAAGGGAGGATTCCTCACATCACCCCAGGCTGGCCCTGACCCACCTTTGCTGGGAAATAAGAGAGTTCCTGACCTTGCTTGGCATCACCAGGCAGATCTCGGGGAGATTTTTTTTGGGAAGGCAAAAAGAAGAACTGATATTTCCAGTTTGCTGCTTAAGCTAAAAAAATGTTTAAAAAAAAAAAAAAAGGAACAATTTTTGGGTTTAACCAGGCAGGGCACATAGAAAGAGAAATTATTTTTGTGTGTAGTAGAGAACCCTAGGAGTGCAAACATGGCTTCATTTTGTTATTTGCAGCTCGGAGTACTTTGAGAAGGACCAGTTTTGTTTTGCTTTAGGAGCCAGTTCCAAGAGGATTCTTTTTTGCCTCTTCTTTTTGTGTTTTTTTCTTTTTCTGTGTGAACCACATGTACACACAATAATTAACCAGTGAAGAAGGTCAGAAAGGAAGTGACTGGGGAAGATGTACTTTAAACATAGACATTCATGAGGCTGTGGGCTGTAATTAACTGGAATGTTTGTCTGAGGTTCCCAGGTTACGTGTTGAATATTAGATAAGTTACTAAAGAGTAAAGAGGCAGGTTTTTATTTGTCCTTTTAATTATCAAACCTTTAATGGCTCTTCAGCTCTATCAATTTTTTTTTTTTTTTTACGTTTGGAGAATATTTATTTCTCTTTTCTTGATGGGGTTTGGTGTAACACCAGCATTGCTTTAGGTTAGAAATAGTGCTCAGGGTTATAGTGTAACGTGGACTGCTGGTCCTGAGCAGTTTGTCGTGGGCAAACAGCCTCTGGGAATGCAGGACGAGGAGAAGGCAAGTGTGTTCATAGAGTGATGGAATGGTTCGGGTTGGAAGGGACCTTAGTGCTCACCCTGTGGTCAGGGACACCTTCCACTAGAGCAGGAGTTACTTGTTTTAGGGAAACTGGGAGCCTCTGGCAGGAAACAGAGAGGAAGCAGCCCTAAAAGAAGTCAGCCGAGATATTTTCTCAATGTGGAAATACTCATTTGGTTCTCCAGAGGTTCTGCTCCTTCTCTGGAGTCGGTGATCAGGGTGAAGCACGTCTGCTGAAAGGTGATTCCCAACTGGGACAGCTCTAGAAAAGCCATTGGGTGATCAGGGGAGCCCAAAGGCTGGAAGGGGACACCTGGCAGGTAGAAAGGAGTGGGAGAGGCCTCTTGAACCTGATCATGCTGCCGCAGACCCAAAGGGGTATAGATCACCCATAAATACATCTGGAGATCAGGTGACATTAGGAGATGGTTTCTGAGTGTCAGAGGCACGATGCTTTCCCTGGGGAAGTGGTGTCCAGAGCCTCTGTGAATGCAGTGCCACTGAAAGGAGTCAGCCTGAGCTGTGGGTTGGACTGCAGGCTTGGAATGAACAGCAGCAGCTCCTGCAGACTCCACTCAGGAATTCTGAGGTTTACACAGTATCCATTAACTTCACGTGGGAAGAGTTTCGATGGGTGCTGGTGAAAGCTGGAGAGGCAGGAGTGCTTCAAACTTGAGAGTGTAATGATGGTTCCTTGGTGAAACCCACTGGAGATTCACTTCTGACTTGCTGTGGTCATGCTTTGGGGGAATTTTCAAAATCCACTGAGGTTATTAATGGGGCAGCAGCCCAGCTGATCAGTGCCACCTTTTTGTGGCACCACATTCCTTCCCCTGTTGGACCACAGAGATGCCCTGGGGTTCCTGGGGAGGAGCCAGGCACAGCTGTGGTTGCACAGCTGGGGACAGGTCCCCTCCTCTGGCTGGACTTCCCATCTGTAAACAACGCCTCTTGAAAATGGGGAAGGGTTTTTAGTTTTTCCTGTTGGGTTCTGATTTTTCCTGCCAGGACTCTGTCTGTGCCTCGTCAGGAGTGACACAAAGCACAGCAAGTGAGAGCCTGGCGTAGAGCAGAGCCTGTCTGCATCCTGGGGACAAGCTTGTCCCCAGCTCCATGGTGTGCTTTCCATGCCAAGCAGCCATTTTCATCCATTCCAAATTTCCCTACAAAAGCCAGCAGCAGGCGTGGTTTGCTCTCACGTGTGTCTGTGTGTGCACACATGGTGGGAGCAGGGAGATGGCTTTTCCTGGATGTTCCCTGTCCCCAGCAGGACAGAAGCCACCCACCAGAAGTGAAAACATCAGCTCCTGTGGATAAAGGCAAACACAAAGGAAATGACTTCTTGCAGCCAGAATACATAAAAGTTGATTTTTTTCCCCTCCTGTAGTTTACTTTATAAAAAAGACAAAATAATGCTTCCTCTAGCGAATCTTACGTCCATCCTTTGGCCTGAGGAAACATCTGCTCCCCATGGCAGCCTCAGTTGTCCCAGCCAGTTCCCTCTTAGAGTTCCCTTCTCTTCCACTGACAGCAGTTGCCTCCAGCTGCCTTCATTCCTGCCCACCAGCAATCCCAAGGACAAGAGCCCATCCTGATGTCCAGGTTTAGCTCAGGACAGGTTTAACCATCTCCTTGGCGGGATTTTAGCAGCTTGTGTGCTGTTCTGATAAACAGCACAGTCCCCCTGGTGAGACCAGGGGTCTCTTAGCCATGAGGATGCTCAGAGATCACTGATACAGCAGAAAAAAAATCACCCCAGTCCTTGCAGCCTGTTCACTGCCTTATGGGCTGGTTATTGTCTCCTTGGAGCCGGGAATTTGCTCTGGGAGCCAGAGCTGCCAGCAGTGTGTGATGTGGTGAATGACACTCGGGGTGGGTTTGTCACTAATAAATTGGGTGTTGACTCCTGGAGAGGAGCATTTGTGTTGGTGAGGTCTTGCAGGCCAGGGGTACTCAGCAGCTTTTCAGCTACACAGCTTTTTTTTTTTTTTTTTGTGGAAGGATCTGGGTTTTGGTTTGCTTTTGGAACAAAACCATTTCCACCCTCCTCAGAGGCTTGGCTGTCCCTGCTGAGAGGAGCTGCAGCTTCCTGCTGGGATACAGGATGGAGAGCTGGGGATGGCTGTGCTGGGGCTGGGCCTGTGGCTCTTTGTTTAGACAGCCCCTGGCCATCAGCATTTCCCTCTGTTGTGCTCCTGCTCCCCCCTCCAGGTGGCTTTACCCACCTGTTGTGTTTTCAGCCTTACCAGAGACAATGTGGCTCTTCAGCCAAAATGGAAAACCGTGGAGGGTCACAGCTTTCACCCTCCAGGCAAGGAAGGGCTGCTCTGTGCTTCCCATTCCTGGTGGGAAAATTACCCAGTGGTGGAATTGCTCTCTGGCAGAGACACGAGGCTCTGTGCCAGTGTTTCCGCTGCTTGTCACCTTTACCTTTCCTAAGCGGGAAGGGAAACACCTTTTTGTTCTGACCCAGTCATTTGTTTCCTGGTCCTTTGTCTGACTGTGATTGCAAGCCCCAGAAATAGGCAGAGGGATGAAAATGCAGAGTACAGGAGCAGCTGTGTGACCAGGAACTGCTGAAGGGTGAGGAGAACTCTGGAGAAGAGCTTTCCTTGGAAGAGCCTGCTGGGAACAGGTTAATTTGTGCTCGGGGTCACGTGCATTTTATTGCCACAGGTGTGCACAGAAGAGCAGTTCACAAAAGGGAAAAAAAATAATTGCTGTTAAAAATGTGTATCTGCAGCCTTGTGAGAGCTTTGTGATTGCTGGGAATTTGTTATGCAGGATCTGTTCCCAGTGGGCAGTGACACCCTTATTGCAGTGAGCAGTGTCTGGATCCATTCCAGCACCCAGGGAGGTGTCCCTGCTCCATCCCCGCGTGCCTGTCAGAGGTAACTGTGTCCCTGTGTCCTTGCAGGACCGTGGCAGCCGAGGTCAGGAAGCAGATCTCGGGGCAGTATGGAGGCTCCCCACAGCTCCTCAAGAACCTCAACATCGGAGGCAGCGTCTCTCATCACACCACTGTAAGTCATGCCTGGAGCAGGGCTTGCTCAGGCTGCTGTCCACACTCATTTCACCCTCTGAGGAAAGAGGAAACTGCTCTGCTGACAGCTGGTTGATGTAAGAGGCTCTGATAACACCAAGGACAAAATTTCATGCAAAACCCACTGATTTTGGGGATTTCTGTGTTGCAGATCAGCTGGTGTGGCTGGGAATCTGCGTTTCTGCAGAATCTTTGTAGGACAAGGAGCTTTCTTGACCAGATATTAGTTGTTTTATCTCCAGACAGCCTGGATTGGGCATTAAATTCCATGTGTGTGTGGTTCTCTGCATGGAGAGCTCTTTGCAAGCTCCTGCACTTCAGGTTGCTGTTTTCCTGTCCTTGTCACCCTGAGAGCAGGACCACAGCAACTCATCTGCTCTTCTGAAGTATTTTAAATATTATTTTGCAAGCTGAGTGTGGCTATTTCTCATCTCAGGAATGCATATTTACTTACAAGTTTACAGCCTACTTTGAAGAGCGGCATTGTCACAATCACCCTTTCTGAAGTCAGACTTTCTTGCATGGCCTACCAGTAACCTTCCAGATTTATTGTGGTAAACATTTCAAGAGTGCAACAAACTTTTTCAAGCTGGAAATGTTTGATTTGGGGTCTCACTTCGGGTCACAGCAGTTCCTTTTGCTGCAGTCAACTTGGAAAATAAATATGAGAGCATCTTGTTTTCTTCATAGAGGGGTGGTTAGGTCAGGCAGGGCTGGAAATGTGCCCTGAATTTGATAGTCTGTGCAAGTGTTGTGAGTTTACAAGAGTTCTTCTCTTTGGAGTGGGGTCCTGTAGGGTTTCCTCAGTTCCTGGGGTTGTGGGAATGAGTCCATGGGAATTCCCTCTGCTTGGTGCGCAGTGTAACCTGTGACAGCTTCCTCCTGTGGAGCACACACGTGTCCTCAGAGCAGAGTGTCACCTCAGAAGGGACCTCCAGGCTGACCTCTGGCTCAGAGCAGTGACTTCAGTGCAGGCACAGACTTCATCTCTGAGATCTGGCTGTGCCAGGGGCACTGGGGATGGAGGAGGGCTGGAATTCCTGTCATGTCCCAGGAGCTCAGGGAGAGCAGAAGGCTGGTCTGCCAGCAGCCTGGTGGGGACTGAGCAGGTTAAAGAGAAGGGTTAATGAGGGAAGGGTTAATGAGAGCTGCTGCCCAGGCTAATGCCTTATCTCAGTGGCTCTGCTGGGCTGTGCAGTGATAATGCAAAGCCCTGACTTGGCAGTTCTGGATGGGCTTTTGCATAATCCAGCATTAGAACAGGGAGGGTCCCCTGCTATTAGCTGGAGTGTGGAGCACTCAGGGTCACTGACTCCACTTCCCTGCAGCACTGGGCAGCTGAGGAGTGCACTCCCAGTGGATATCCATCCCAGCAACTGCTGGGCCTCCCTTGTCCCACCTGCGGTTTCATCTTGGATGGAGTTGGCTGAATTGCCTTTCTGCTCTCACAAAGTGAGGTGTCTTCTGTGAACCTCTCCAGCTGCTCCTCACCCAGCCGTGTTTTTGATCAGTTTCTCCTTGTATCACCTCCTTTCACTCTGAATTGTCTTTTTTCCACTTTTTCCTCTTATTCCTAAGGTTCTTCCATTCTGCTACCAACCAAGTATTCACACTCAAAGCTTCAGTCCTGTTGATCTTCACATGTCATTTTTGATACAGGATCAGACTTGTTGGTCATGGTATTATCAGTAGCTCTCATTACCCTGTTGGCCTGGTGTTTGCCAGTAAATACATGCAAGAATCTATAAAAATGCTGGAAAAGGTCATGCTGGCTGGAAGCAGGCTCTGAGCTTTTCCTATCAAACTGCATTGTGTGATGGCTGCTGTGATAAGCTCCCAGTTTGTCACATTAAATTGGGTGCTGAGCAGAGATGCTCTGCAGAAGCCTGATTAACACGGGGTGATGGTTCGTAGGAGATAGTCTGTAGGAAAAGTCTATTTAGTTAAGTCATGAGTCTGTATCCTGAGGCTGTATAATACGACAGAGGTTTGCTTGTCTGAATTTTGGGTTAATTTCTCTCCCCGAGGCATCCGTGAGGATCTGCTGTGCCTGCCTGGCCTGGTTTGATAATCAGCATTACGCAGAGGGAAAGCATTGCTGCATGAAGCTGTGTTTGCTCTGGAAAAGTTCACTTCTGCGTAGCCACACTGGTTTAAAAGCCTAAAGTAGGGCATGTAGTGTGGGAGTGAGTAGGAAATTCCTGCTGAAATGTTGTGTGGTTGAGTTTCAGTATCTCCACAATGGCAGCTGGTTGGGACTGGGGAGCTCCAGCCTGCCAGAGTTCAAGAATTACTTGGCCAGTGCTCTCAGGCACAGGGTGGGATGGCTGGGGTTGTCCTGGCCAGGAGCTGGACTGGATGATCCCTGTAGGTCCCTTCCAGCTCAGGATATCCCATGAGCCTGTGACTCAGATTGTGCAGATGTGGTCTCTCGTGCCCACCTTGCTTGCTGTGCTGAGAATTCTGCTCCAGGAAAGGTCAGCACTGATTCTCTGATGGTTTGTCTGAGAGTCTTATCAGTCCAATGGAGGTATTTTGGTGGAGAAATGGAGTTTTTTGTGAATGAAGAGCCTTCAGCACCGTGCTTGCTTGGGCCTTTTGTTTCTTGTCAGCTGAGGCCACTGCAGGGATGTTCCCCACTCCAGGGGCTTGCCCGTGGTTGAACCTGGGATAACTGCAAAAACCTGTCAGCTGAATTTTAGCAAGTCTCTTCCCTTTTGCCTCACAAGCAGCAGACAAAATGCTGCCAGAACTGTTTCTAATTTGGTATCTGGTAGAGCTGGGGAGAAGACACTGCTTTCAAATGAGTTTATTATTGTCAGCCTCCACCCTTCTGCCACTTTAGGGGCAGCTGATTTTAATTGCACATTCCTGAAACCCCAGACACAGGTCCAAGGCCCTCAGAGGCTTTTCCTGTGTAACCCAGTGTGCCAGGCTGGGATCCTGGCAGGATGCAGTCCCCGCAGCTCTGAGATTATTCTTTTTGCAAGCCACAGCAGAAGGCACTGACAGTTTGTTATTGGGAAATAGGAGCTGTGAGCTCGGAGAGTTCCATGAAGGAGCATTTCTTTTTTTTTTTTAATTATTTTTGTAAGTCTCTCCAAGCCCACTGGTGAGTGGGGTGTGCCTTTGCACCTTGCTGGGTGTGCTCTGGGTTGGAATCCATGGGCTGTGCTCACCTTGGGGGCCTCCAGAGGTTCAGCATTCCCTGCTGGGAGCTGGTGCTTCTCACCACCAGCCCCATTTGCACTTCCTCTGGGAGAATTCCCCAGCGTCTTGCACGATGGGGAATTTGCTGTTTCTGTGATGAACCAGGCTGTTTACTATGGGCCATTATAATCCCTCGTGACTAACCACTTTCTTTTCTTCCCAAGTTTGTTTTTTTCTGTGGAGCAGCTCCTTGTGCTCAGTTAACTCTGTCTGCTGAAAGAAGATGAAGACTTATAAAATCTTGGACTTCTTTTTTCACTCTTGAGTGCCAAGGATAATAATTGAAATGGTTTTTTTTTTGCTTGTTGTCCAAAACTTGATTTTTTTTTTCTTCCCAAGAAAAAGTTCTCTTAATTTTAAAAAATCTTTTCAGGTCTTTTTTCTATAGATCTTTTGAGGTACATTTCAGTGGTTGAACACAGTGGTCTGGTTGACAAGATGGTGTTCAGTCAAAGTTTGGGCATGGATGAACTTGGAGGACTTTGCCAACCTTAATAATTCTGTGATTTAATTCGAAGAGCAGCTTTTTACTAAACTTGCAAATAAGGAGAGTGAATGTACATTCAGTTGTTTTATAGAAAAATCACAGCTTTTTCCAAGGGATTTGGGGTAGTGCTTCCTGCCTTTTGATGTATGTTACAGCAGAGATGATTGTTAGTAAAGGAACACTGTTATAAGAGATACTAATTAGTCTGGGAATAAAGGGGTCTGGATTCTTGGATGTGATGTGATCTGACCACGTCTGCTCTCAGCACTTCATTTTCTCCTGTAAAATGAAGGTGCTGACATTTACATATCTTTGTAAAGCACTGCTGGCTTTACGGGCATTATCTGGGCTAATTGAGGCTTTGTCTTGGATTTATTGGATGTCAGACTTTGGCCGTGTATTCAAAGATAGCATCTAATTATTCAGTAAGAGAATATAGGTTCCTTTGTGTATTTCCATTGTTTATTTTAACATTTAATTGTTAATTAAATTGTTAATTAATTAAATTGTTTAATTTAAGAGAAGAAGAAAAGGTGATTTGTGCAAATGAATGGGAAGCACAGCAAAGGAAAACATGACAGTGTCCTGCGTGGCACTGAAAGGGCGTTTTGGAGTAATTTTATCACCAGAAATTGGAAAGGAGAATGAGCCAAGTCTTCATGCTGTCTCAGGGCTGATGAAGGCTGAATGGTGCCTCCCATTATTTGTATTTCCCGGAGGTTTTGCCCTGCCTGGCTGGATGGTTTATCCTCATCAGGCAGGGGAGGATGGGAGAGGCATCCACACCCTGTGCCCTGCCTCCTCCCCTCGGGACTGCTCCCAGGTAACTCTGCTCTGGTGCAGGCACTTTCTGTAGCACATGAAAACTGCTCCCATTCTGCTGCTAAAGGCAGCAGTGAGCCCTGTGGCAAAGGTCAGGAGTGTTTTACCTGTTCAGGTGAGTCTGCTGTCCACTGGAAGTTGCCGAGTCTCTGCAATAACTTCAACAGTTCACGTGTTAGCAGAGATCAATACTCTTAACTAAATGATACTAAACCAAGTAATTGTTAATCAACAGGCTGGGAGAGCTGGGGGTGCTCACCTGGAGAGGGGAAGGACCCAGGGAGAGCTCAGAGCCCCTAAAGGGGCTCCAGGAGAGCTGGAGAGGGACTGGGGACACGGCATGGAGGGACAGGACACAGGGAATGGCTTCCCACTGCCACAGGTTAGATGCTAGGGGAATTTCTTTGCTCAGAGGGTGCTGAGGCCCTGGCCCAGGCTGCCCTGAGGCTGCCCCATCCCTGGCAGTGTCCCAGCCCATGGAACAGCCCGGGCCCCAGGGCTCATCTGTCCTTGCAGGGCAGAAAGTGTCCCCTGGGCACTGAGGGGTGCCTGTGCCAAGGATTTCCCACTCAGGAGAGCATCTCTGTGCTTGGCAGGGCTCAGGGCCACCAGGGCTCAAGGCCACCAGGGTCTGCCTGTGTGAGCCCCAAGGGTCTCGAGGGGTCAGTCTCTACTGGCCTGATGTAACATTTCTGCCAAAAGTGGGAAATCTGTGATTTTTCTGCAGTCTCTGGTCAAACTGTTTGATTTTTTCATTTCTCTGTTGCTGTCTCAGTTTCTGCCTTCAGTTTTGTCACAGTTTATCAGAGGGAGACTCTTTGAGAGGAGTCTCAGCCCTTGCATTTTCTGTATCAAAGTCTTTGTGTTCTCCAAATACTCTTGGTGAAATGACACAATTCTTAGTCATCAAGATCTTGTCTTCTTACCCGTCCTTGGAGGCATAACTCGTGTCTTTCTAGGGTTGGTAAGAAATTGCTTTAGTATTCCCAGATAACTAATTAATCTCTGATTAATATTAATATTTCTATACCCAAATGGCTTCCTGCATTAGCAACCAGTTATCACAGCAAATAACCTGGCAGTATTTGTACATAAAGCATCTCACTGGTTTTGGGACTGGCTGTTCCTTGTTACATGTAGGACCCTTCTTTAGGTGGATGTATTTGTAATTATTTCATGGAACCCCTGACTGGTTTGGGCTGGAAGGACCTTGGAGCTCATCCTGTTTCAACGCTGACACCTCCCACTATCCCAGGTTGCTCCAAGCCCTGTCCAGCCTGGCCTTGGACGCTTCCAGGGATGGGGAATCCTTTTCCTTTCATTAGAGGCTTTTTCTAACTCAAGCGTTGTGATAGAATTTGACACACACTGCACATCTCACAGAACCTGAAAACTGAATGTTTTCAGATTTTAAAAATGGAGGCTTCAGACACAGAGAATGCTTGCATCCATTTTTGGGGCACGTTTGCAGTTTGGAAATGAAGGACTTCATCAGCTGCTCTCTGTGGTAATGACATCTCACAGAACACCTTGCAAAAGAAGGAGTAAGAGGCAGAGCAGGAGATAGGGAACTGCATTCCAGAGGCAGTGGGGAGGTAATGACTGCACTGATGGCTGGGGAGGTGTCATCCCTGGTGAGCCTTGGGAGCTGCCTGTGGTTGATGGAAAGCAGAGATTGCCTAGGAATCTCCTTGCTTCATTTGAATATTTCCATGTATTATAAATGCGGCCAAAAAATGAAATGCAGGAGTTCTCTGGGCTCACCAGGCATCAGGAGTATGGGTTTTCTGAAATGCAGGGATGGCAGCAGACAAATATGTGAGTCTTTGAATTTGGATCCGTTTGGGTTATTTTTGGAGTGCTTAGTTGAAAGAAAATGTCATTTTTGCAAGTAAAACATGTTTTTTCATTACTTGAGTGTTGTCGGTGGTTATTATTACACTGCTCATGTTTCAAAACCTCTTAGAGTGACTTGCCTGTAGTTCACACTTAAAAATCAATCTAATGCCTCTGTTTAGCAAGCTTATTTCTTTAAACTGTTACCTTCTTTAACCTGCCTGCAAATTGCAATAATTTTTTTTGAGCATATTGCATTCTCAGATTTATTCTGAGTCCTCCCAGTACATCAGATTTGACTCCTGTTCCCTGAGATACCAGTATCCCTTTAAGGGTGACAGGATTTTGCCACAGCAAGCACAGGCCATCTGCATTCCTGACTGCTCAGCAAGGGAAGTGCCTGTTTGCCCTGGAGACCCAGAGATAGCTGAGAGAAGGCTGGGGCTCAGCTTTGAAATGTTAATCTGCTGCTTCTGTCCTTCCAAGATTTTGCCCAGGGAAGGCAGTGGGTGGGAAGTTGGTATTAATTTAGAATTTGGAGCTTTGGCACAATCTGTTGCAGGTTTAGCACATTATAAATCGCTTAATATTTAAGGAGGTATTGAAGTTAAGATGGAACTTTGTCCTGGTTTCAAAATTGGCAAGAAATATCACCCTGATTTTGAAGAAGTGCTTTAGCTGCCAAGTAAAAATAGCAGTCAGGATCCTCCCTGTGATGAGGAGCTCTCTGCAAGGTTAATTTTTCAAGGTCCCTTATGGGATCCTTGCAGGGAGTTTTACTCCCACACAGGAAGGATGCAGGAGGAACAACCTTCCACACTTTGCCATTGTCATTTTTACAGGGCCCTCAATTGTACTGTGATCCTCACAGGGGCTGGGGCTCTGCCCTCGGGAATGATGCATCTTATTTGAGCTAAAAGGGAAATTGGGCTTGGATTGGGCCACAGCAGTTGGGTTCAGATCCTTCTTGTGCCAGATGCATCCTGCCAAGCTGTCGTGCCATAACCTCTCAGTGCTCTTGGGGCTTCCTGGAGATTGAACATCCTGGGAGGGCAGAGGTGAGGGAGGGAGAAGGAAATGGGAGGGAATGTTGTTTTCCATGCCTGTGCTATCATAGAGAAGCTGGAAAAGTCTGCAGGGTCATAGCAGGGATTTGAGTGTGTCACTTCCAGTGTGTCCCATGAGACATGTGGGTTGGGCAATCCCCTGTGCCCAGCTGGCTGTTTAGGGAAGGGATGGGCTAAAGTCCTCCAGGCAAACCTGGGAATGCCTGTGAACATCAGGGCACAGTGCTTCAGTCAGTCCCTGTGAGATGGAGACAATAATTGTCCCTTTTTCTGCCCTAGTTGTTACTGAGCTGCTGTGCAGTGCCCAGGAGAGCAGATCTTGAGTCTTCAGGTACCTGCACAGGTGCAGATCTTGTAAAAACCTGACCTCTGCATTGTATTTTTTGTTTTCCCTGTGTGAGCTTTGCAGTGTGGCTCCCTGGGTGTAGCTTTCCCTGCACTTTATCCCTTTGTTCCCTTTGTTATCCCTTTGGGCTGCCTGGCTGAAGTGAGTGAAGGTTTGTGTTACCCTCCATGGAGTGATGCCACATCTCCTCACTGAGGCTCCTGCAGATTTGTGCAGGTGCTTTTGGGAGTGGTGATGATGATGCAGGCAGGTGCTCAAAAGGAGGAAATAAATAGGAGAGAGACATGTGCACTAAAACTCCACAAAAATACAATGTTTGCTGTCTGGAGAAGGGCAAAGTCGATAGGGAAGGCAGTTTGATTTTTCAGCTTTTAAGAGGATGTAACAGTGAAGAATAACACAACCTTAAAGAAGAAAGCTTGAGTGTCCCCATTGCAGGAGAGCTGTAAACCTTTGAAATAGGGCTTTGTCCTGCAAGTGCTGAGAGCCAGAACTGCAGCAACACAGGTGCACCTCTGGAAACTGCCTGTTAAATGGGTTAGAGCATCCAGTCAAGGCTGCTGTCTGAATTAGCTGATTGAACATGTCTATGGTCAGGTTAAGGACATGCAGAATTGGTATTTTTAATGTATATATATTTCCAAGTGAGGAGTTTGATTGGGGTTAGGGTAAGTCTGAGAGAGGGAGTCCCTTTTGATTTCTTCTGTACTTTCAGATTAGCAGTGCTGTGATAAACACACTGTTTGTGCTGGCAGGGAGCAGGTTATGCCCCTCTTAGTCATCCTGAGCTGCCCTTTCTCCCCACATTGTCCTCCTGTAGATTTCAATGGCACACAGCAGTGCTTGCCATGAGTGAGGTGGCAGTGCTTGATCCTGGGATAAAGACTGAGTGCAAAGCGGGTTAGGGAATTGTCCAAAATTTCATCTGTAATTACAGCCTGCACAAAATCAAAGAGTATTTTTTTAAAAGAGCAGCAATTCTGGGAGCAGCTTTCCTTTGCATATTTTTAGCATGTATTTGCTGTTAATTTACATTATTCTGTGGTCCTGGTGGGGAAGATGCTCTGGGCTCTTGCAGCCTTTGGTTTCTGGAGGGTCTTAATAAACTCAACAGAAATGGACCCCCCGGCAAGGATTTCTTTCAGTAACACTCCAGTATTCCCCATCAGGTTTATTAGGGGAGACCACATTGGGGCCTTTCAGTACTTAAAGGGGGTTTAGAAAAAACAAGGAGAGTGACTTTTTACACAGGCAGAATGGTTTCAAACCAAAGGAGGAGAAATTCAGATTAGATATTAAGAAATTCCTCCCTGTGAGGGTGCTGAGACCCTGGCACAGGTGCCCAGAGGAGCTGTGGCT
The DNA here is from genome assembly GCF_031753505.1 of Anomalospiza imberbis. Lineage (NCBI taxonomy): Eukaryota > Metazoa > Chordata > Aves > Passeriformes > Viduidae > Anomalospiza > Anomalospiza imberbis. The sequence continues at coordinate 29,208,801 of NC_089689.1, read as the reverse complement.
GCCCCTGGATCCCTGGAAGTGTCCAAGGCCAGGCTGGACACTGGGGCTTGGAGCACTCTGGGGTAGTGGGAGGTGTCAGGGTTGAAGCAGGATGAGCTTTAAGGTCCTTGCCCGCAAAACCACTCTGGCATGCTGGGATTAGCCAGTTGGTAGGTGGTCTGCATGTTGGCAAATACTTGACTGGAATTGTCCTTCTGCCTTGGGAAGCCCAGTGAAGAAGAGCTGGTTGTGTTTTGTGAAGGAGACACCTGCTGTTGCTTCCCTGGAGCTGCCAGGAGGAATGGAGAAGGCTTTTCCTGGGAGCAGGATGAAGATTGCACTGAAGGTGGCTGTGTCTGCAGCCTGCCAGCAAGCAGGGCGGTGGGGAAGCACAGCTCTGTCCTCCTCAGCTGTTGCCCCTTCCTGCTGCAGCAGATTTGAAAGCTTTTCATGTGCAGCTGACGGGACTGGCAGCTCTTTGGTGCTTGAGATCAGCTGTAGCCCAGTGTCACGCTCCTGCAGGCCAGGGCAGGCAGCTGCTGGATGCCTCTTGTTTGTCCTGGTGCCACAGGAGGTCAGCTGGGCTGGAGGTGAGATGGCAGAGCGGGTTCTGCTCCTCCAGCAGCAGTGAGGTTGATTGGGATGATGGGGTTGGGTAACCTGGTCTTTACCTGAGCTCGTCCAGCTCCTCCAGTGTGCACGTTTCACCTGATGGGTTTGTGTGGCAATTTGAGATGACTGAGGCTTTGCCCAAGTGACACTGGAATAGCCCCTGGTATTTTGTGTGTCCTTGTCCCCATGCACACCTTTGGAGTGATGCTGGACCGGGGAAAGGTTAAACCATTGACAACAGCAGCCTTGAGAGGAGCTCTTGTGGTTCTGTTCACACATGGGGACATCTTTTAGGTTCATTTTCCTTTTGGTGCATTTATTCATCCTTCTTTCCTCCTCTTCTTTCATCACTTCTTCCCCCACAAATATCTGAAGCCTAAAATAATGTTCTTGCCTTTTATCTGCCAATAGTCTGACACCAAGTAGTTCCTCTCCATAGCCATGAATTTATGTTTGGCCTCTTTACTCAGGTGCTAGACAGTATTTCTAACTGCGCAGATGGTGAGTCTAACACAGGCCTCTGGGTTTGACTATTGTGTTTGTTTACATCTTCATGGTACAATAATAACGCAGAAAGACAAACTGGAAAATTGGGAAGTGCAACCTCGGGCCTAATCCTGAAATGTGTGAAGGGCTTGGACATCCCAGGGTGCACAGAGAGCCCCTGAGCACTGCCTGCCTTTCTGGATTGGGTGATTTTTAAGTGGCATGGCCACTTCCTTCATCTCGTGTCCAACACATCCCAGTGCTCCTGCTGGACAAGGGCAGTTTGAGATGTGAAATGCCAGGGGTGAGGGGACCTGGCGTGTCTGGGGCTGTGACAGCCTCACGCCCTCGGTCCTGCACGTCCCCATGAGCTCTGCATTAACACTGAGGCTTTTCCTCGTCTTTTTTGTCATTCTGTTTGGGATGAGTGGAGTGGAAGGATTGGAAGGGATGAGGGGTAGGTTCCTGTGTGTTAGAGAACCACAGGTGAATGAGTTTGTGCAGATTAAAACACAACACTTGTACAAAGCAGCTCACTTCTTGGAAGATCCCTCAGCTTTGGAGCTGCCAGGTCAGAAGGAGGACTAAAAGTAAATCTTAAAACGCTAGGGCTTAAAACCAGGGCCAGCTAAGCAGCTTTAAGTCATGCCATGAGGCTTCCTTACCCCTCTGGGAGGTGCTGCCAGTGCCCAGCAAGGAGCAGCAGGGCTGAGGCTCAGGGCTGGCCACGGGAGGGTGAGAGGGGATGCTTTTCCCAGCACCTCTGGACACCCTCTGCTTCTGGAGCTTCTGCCCAGAATTTTGTTGATCATTTTGTTACTTTTCTCTTCATTTGCAAGCAGTCTCCAGTGCGGGGTGGTTCCTCCTCTTTGGTTCTGAGCTTTGTCGGGTTTGGCACAGAGCAGCCCTGGGAGCTGGCAGCACTTGGGAGCAAACAGGCACTCGGAGCAATTCCTGAAGGAAAAGCTGTCACCCTCTGAAGGTCATGAGTTGCATCCTCACCCGGGGCACCACTAATGTTGGTGTTTTTTTTTTTTTATTACAGTCTCACAAAGTGTGAGTTCTATGGTAGTTCTCTTTAACAAGGTGAAAATGGAGATGTATTCTTTTTCTATAAAGTTTTTAAGGGATAAACTGTTTAATTCAGAAATGATGCTTAAATTATTTTTATTTTTAATCTAATAATTAACTACTTGTGATTCTCAATGCAGATTTTTTTATTTAGTTACACAATACTACTTAAACTCATGAAGAATGTGAAGAAGGCAAAGAGGAAGGATTAGCTTTTGCTCTAAAACTTTTATCTTGTTTTATATAAATTATCATATTCTAAAATTTTAAACTCTAAGTTTTCTACTATATGATATTACACACTTTTATTTTAACTATACACTTATAATTTTAGTTCTATCATTTAATTTTGGAAGATTTTTTTTACGGTCTTAGGTTAAATGTAGGGTTCTTTTGGGTGTTAGTGTTTGTTAGTACAGAAAATTGAAAATTTTCAGCAAGTAGGGTTCCAACATCACCCCTCAGTGACATTTGTCAGGGATCTGGTGCCAAGTGGAGCTGCTGCTCTGCCTGTTTGTGAAGAGCAGGGTGAGGTGGTGACATCTCAGCTGTGGCGTGGCAGGAGCAATGACAAGTTCTGCTCGTGGCGAGCATTGCAGCGATGGAGACAGCGAAAAGTGTCTGGTTTGTGCTTTCAAAAGTTCTCCAAAATCACATACTTTGAGTCCATTTCAAGGGTTCAGGATGAGAAGGGGGGGGGAAAGGTTTTGGGGTTAAAGAGATGATCATCTTCTTGTGAAAGGTGTCCCTGCCCATGGCAGAGCTGGTCTTTAAGGTCCCTTCCAACCCTTCTATGATTCTTCTGATATTTCTTTACACAGAAATTAATTTGTTTCTTTTACCTAAATTGCAGAATCAAATACCACATTTCCAGCCATCACATATTTTGTTGGTGAACCAGATTCTTATCTGGCAAAAAGTCACCTGGTCCAACTCCCCTGACTTCCTTGGAGTCACGCTGGTTTCCTGCTGAAGGGTTTGCCTTCTAAGAAAATTGCAGTATTCACTGAGGTTGCTTGTGGTAGGGAGATTGTTCCAGTAGCCTCTGTGTTAGCCAAGTCTTTTTCCTTGAATAAAAAGTTAATTAATTTCAGAACTTGTTGGCAGTAGTTTGAAAACTGGAATTTGGGATTTGTATAGCAATGTTTCCGAGAAGCACGTTTAAAACTGAAGTACCAAGTGTTCTTTTTAAAGTCCAACACAAGCTCCAGGATAGTTCCTTGTCCCACAGAAATCATCTGGATGACAGGAAAGGGGAAGTTAGTAGAGAAAACTGCTGAATTTGGATGTGCTTTTGGGACTCTGGTTAAAACACTCAGCCTCACTGGCGTGTGCCAGGGAATTCTAGGAAATCTGTCAGTTGCTGTAGAGACAGCTTCCTCAAAACTTGTTTTTAGTGTTTCATTTTCTTAATGCCTATGTTTATGTATAGCCTCATAGCATAATGATCTCATATCAGAATATTTATATGTATTTATGTAATGGGATATGTAAAAATACAAGTTATGCAATGTGAGTATGTATCCAGTTTATGCAAAGTTTCTTCTAATGTATCTAAAAAAAGCTCAGGGTGGTGAGATCAGCACTGCCAGTGAAATCTACTGTTTTCCTGCACGTTTTCAGTCATTCCTTGTGCTTCAGATAAAGGCTTTGTGCCCACTAAAGATGATTTTTAAGCATCCATTTTATTGAGGGCAGTGTCCCTTCCTGGCATGGGCAGAGTCATTGTGGCACTAAAGGCTCTAATACCAGGGAGAAGAGGTGGTTAAACTTGTACCTGTGCTAGGTGAACATTGTGTTTTGTGTTCCCCAGAGAGGTGGTTTAATTCAAAATAATGTTAGTCCTCAGAGCTGTGTGGCTGCCTGAGTTCCTGGTAAATCAGGCCTTGCTCTGGGTTCTGCCTGGGGGAGGAAGGGTTCCTGCATCTTGGATCAGGATCAAGGTTCCCTTTGTGATCAGAGCCTGGTAAAAACAAATCCAGGCTCACATATGTGGGAAATAAAGTACTAAGTTTCCTTTTGTTGTATTTCCTGAAAATAGCTGTAACCTTTTCTGGCTCCAGTTGTATTTTTTAGGTGGCGATGGTACGCACCAGAGAAGTATGCAGAGGAGCATCAGATAAAAGATAAGACAGGAGAAGCAGCTCTGTGATGTGTTAGCTGAGGTTAACACCACTGGGGTTAATCACCTGATGTTGCATCAAATCCCTCAACAAGGCAGAAGAACTGGTTTAAAAAAGAGAGCAGAAAACGCGCGTGTGGTTTTCCTTTATGTGTTCACCTCGGCGTAAGGCCCGTGGTGGTTCGTGTGTTCCCAGGTGCCTCTCACAGAAGCTGTGGACCCTGTGGACCTGGAGGAGTATCTCAACACCCACCCTCTGGCCGTGGAGTCGGGGCCCCTGCGGGACCTGCTGGAGTTTCCCCGCGATGACATCGAGGTGGTTTACACCCCCCGCGAGTGCCGGACGCTCGTGTCGGCCGTGCCCGAGGAGAGGTGGGACACCAGCTCGCCTGGTGATGCTCCAGGGAATGAAATATGTGTTTAAGGAATCCCCATCATCTCTGTGATCTTTGGTGTTTGTTCTTTTAACAGCGAGATGGACCCTCATGTGAGGGACTGTGTCAGGAGTTACACGGAGGACTGGGCCATCGTGAACAGAAAGTGAGTGAGAATCGCTGAGGTGTTTGTCACCTTAAGTTCATATTTAAATTCGGGCCAAGTGCTATAAGGAGGCTCAAAAATATTGTCCTGGCTGCTGATTCCATGTGCTCTGGCTTTTCATTGCCTGGTTCAGATGAGCTGATGCTTTGTGTTTGGAAAATTGGATCTTGGATGTCAAAACCCCTTGGGGCATTTTGGAAAATCTAGGCCATTTCACCCACAGTTACTCCTTTACCATGGTACAGCAATTAGAGAGTGTGGACAAGTAAAATTACTTTCAGCATTTGTTTCTTCCTTTGTTCCATCTGGTTTTAGTTATTTTTAGAGACAAGTTGCATTAATTTTGCAGTGATTTATGAGGAGTCACCACCATCTGATAGACAAGGTGCTCTCTGCAGCTTCCTTTGATTCCCAGAGAGACGTGGGGAGAGTACATCATCCAGACAAATAATTGGTACTATTTGAACCATCACAACATTTACCTAATGAGTTAGCAGTGCAGAGGATGGGCATGCATTGATTATTCCATGCAAATCAGCAGGAGGGGTTCTGAGAGGCTTCAGTTGGAGCAGGGACTCTCTCGGATGATTGGAAGTCTGATGACTTCAAGAGCTGCTGTCAAGGAGTGAGTGATCCATGTGATGTGCATCACCTACAAATGACTTGGCTGCAGCTCCAGCTCTGCCCTTGTGGCAGCTGCTACAATTCACTGGTTTAATGTTGTCCTGAGAGCCACTTCAGGAGATGCTCAGGATGTGCTTGGCACTGCTAACGTGACCTAATAAAAAAGTGTTTTGTAATCTCATACCAAAATAAAAAACCCACCCAGAAAGGAACCCAAGAGGGAGGGAGATGTTTTATTAACTCCCAGCCTTGGCAGCAGAGTCTTGGATACACCACAGACCTGGGCAGTGTGACCCACCAGCCACCCACTCCTGGCTTCTCAGTGACTTTCACTGGTACCTGCAATTCCTGGCCGTGATTCCTGCTCTGATGAGCTTTATTTGGTGGGGTTTTGTCCTCTGAGAGTTCATAGCACTTCCTGCTTGGATAAAATCATGGCAGTGCACTGGGTGGAGTTACTGCCGGAGCAGGGGAAGAGCCCAGAAGCTCAGCTGGGAAGGACTGAATTGTTTTTCAAGTAAAGGTGCCAACAATTTCCTCTTAATCCGTCCCATTGGATGGTTCCAAGTCCTCTGGCTAGCTCCAGGGGCACAAACCCCATCTCTTAGAAGAACTGCTGCATTGACTTATGACATTCCATCCTTTTCTTCCCCACTCCAGGGGAAATAATCTTTATTATTATGTCCATCTCTGCCTCCATTTTTTTGCAACCAAAATGTTTTTGAGGCAGGGAAATCCACCTGTTCAGTAATTCCTTTAATGATATTGGAAAAGGTGAGTAAGTTCACTGGCCTGAAAAAAATCCACTAGCATATTCTGATTTCAAGCTTATGGCATAATTTCTGTGTGCTAGACTGAGGAAGTCAGGTGTGACTTAGAGATAATTTGCGCTTGTTGGTGGAGCTGTGATGGAAATGCAGGCATCCAGGTGAGGATTTTATAGATCCTATTGTTCAGGTCTCAGCAACTACAGCCTAGCAAGGAAAATGCATTCCTCCTTTTTTCTCTTCCCTTCCTTTATTTGCTGCTAGCATTTCCATGGTTTTCCCATATCTGGAGCATCCCTCTGTGGTAACTTTAGTGCCAGGCATGATTCTAGATGTGATCCCAGGAAGTGACTTGGAGTGAGTATTGCAGGGAGGCCGTGGCCCTACCCATGTGTGTGTGTATAAATACAGACGTGGTGCCATTTGGCACCCAAAAATTTGTTAGTCAAAGAGATCTGCTCCTGTCAGCACACCAGCAGACTGTTCACTTGTAGGAGCTCTCACGCTCTGGGGAGCTCTGAGGGACCCACTTTCCTTCCAAAGATGCTATGTGAAGATACTTGTTTTAGTCAGGGTTGGAAAATTGTTCTCCAGAGGTGCTCAGGATTTTCCTGACTTGCTGTTTTGGTTTTCCAGTTAATCATTTTATCTGCTCCAAGTCAGTTCCTGCTCCAGCAGAACCACTGGCCTTCAGCCCTCGTGTTCCCGGCCTGTTTTTAGCTTGGCATCACAATGGCACGTTTGACAGCGACTTTAATTGGCCCTTGATAATCCTCCTTTTGACATCACCCAGAGTGGCTTTATAGATGAACAGAGTCACATTGTAGTGCTGGAATAGTGGCTGTTGGATGATGCCCCAGCTCCAGTGGAGCTGACTGGGAATTGTGTTTGCAGAGAGCAGCTCCTGCCTCGGGAGCACCCGCGCTGACAATGCTGGGTTTGTAACTGGGTGCTGCTTCTGGGGTCGGGGTCAAAAGGGCTGCTAAGAATGTGTTTGAAATCCTCTGTTTGCAGATACCACAAGCTGGGGACTGGGTTCAATCCCAACACCTTGGACAAACAGAAGGAGAGGCAAAAAGGGCTCCCCAAACAGGTCTTCGAGTCTGACGAAGCTCCTGATGGCAACAGCTACCAGGATGAACAAGTAATGTGCCTTTAAAACCTCGCTACATAAAACCTAATTTATAGTCCTGCTTTAAAAGTGCAGTCCTTTTCCCATTAGAAGTTGCTTTTAATTTGTTGGCTCTCAGGACGACCTCAAGCGCCGCTCAATGTCGATCGACGACACTCCCCGGGGCAGCTGGGCCTGCAGCATCTTCGACCTGAAGAACTCCGTGCCCGATGCCCTCCTCCCAAACCTGCTGGACAGAACCCCAAACGAGGAGATCGACCACCACAACGAGGACCAGAGGAAGTCCAGTAGGCATAAGGAGCTTTTTGCACTACACCCAGCACCAGATGAGGTATTTTTGCATGCATGTGGGTGAGATTAAAAAAGTGAAGGGGACTGGGAATGTGAAAGCTGTCAGACTGCCAGGGATTTAAAGGATTTAAGATCACCTGTGTTTAACATGCAAGAGAACTGCAGCTGTTTTGTGTTTTTCAGCATATTGTCTTGCCCATAGATATTACTTTCTGAAGATTGGGTTTCCCTTCTGGTTATGCAATTGTAGAAACATTAAAGGGATTTAATTTAGCATATTTATAGCTGCTGATGAATGCACCGTGGTGGGAAGCCTCAGATTAAGTTGGTGCTGTGTCTTAGAACAAAAAGATTTGTTTGCCTCCTGGTTCTGCTGGTGTTTTGTACAGGGGTTGTGTCTCTAATTCCAGGAGGAGCCCATAGAGAGACTCAGTGTCCCTGAAGTACCCAAAGAGCACTTTGGCCAAAGACTCCTGGTGAAGTGTTTGTCCCTGAAGTAAGTACCACTCCAACAGACAGAAATTGAGAATTTAAATCTGCTGCTGTATCCATGTGCATCTGGAATAACTCCACTGCTTTATTTATTGCCCTGGAAGGGTTATTGCATTGTTTGGTCATAGGCTTCCAGGTTCATTTTGTAAAGTTGAGTTACACAGTTGTATCTTCAAGACTTCCTGCAGACTGATGTGATGAGACAGGAAATATCCTCCTCCCCTGGCTTTCCTCCCTGTTGCTTTCCAGCTCTACCTGTTCCATGTCACTGGCACATGACATGAGGCTTCACCACGCTCCTCCAGGGCTCTGGTTGGACACTGACTGGTGTTCCCCTCCCTAACGAGGAAATTTGAGATTAAATTTAAAGATTAAAAATGCTCGAGCCTTAAAAATATAAAGACATCCAAAGATTTCCCAAAGTTTAGGCTCAACAACCTTGACTGTGTCCCTTTAAGAGTGAAGACTTTATACACTTAGTAAGCATTAACTGGAGGAATAGAAACCTGTTAAACAAGTTTAATGAAGTGGAGCTCCTGAATATAGGGTTACCTGCAGCTGGTTCATTGCCTATAACTCTTCTCTAATAACACAAGGTAAAATTTTACTGTTATTCCCTTGGAGAAATAAAGTACAAAACTGATTTTCCACACTGCTGTATTCATCTTCTGTGTCCTCAGTTAGGTCAACCCTTCTTATTAGAGAGCTCCAGTTGCTGCTCATAACTGAGATATATGTGTGGGACATTTCTCCTGCTCGTAGAGTACTCCAGGACCTAATATAGCCATAGAGATGAACTGATTTTGCAGCCTTTTATGAACTGGAACAACATAATATGCAGTAGCAGTGCAGCTTTCCCCCTCCAAAGGAGGGTGTCTTTAGCATAAATAAGTTAGATGCTGGAAATTAGTGTTTTCTGCTCTTTAAGCATCTCTTGCTGACTGCAAATTTATAGCAAATCTGCCCAGCTACATGTTTGCTTGTGTACCTGGGAATCTCTGAGCCTGTGCTCGGGGATGCAGTCCAAGATTGTGCCATCTCAGTGGCACAAAACAAGGACATTTTTCCCCAGGGAGAAAGCTCAGGTGACCTAAGCAGGGTCTTTTCCAGGTTAATCTCAGCTCTGTTGCAAAGCTGGAGAAAACACCTGTTTGGTGGTGTTGTCCCTGTTGGAAGGAGGAGTTCCAGGCTGAAGCTGGGAGCTCCCTGCAAGGGCTGGGTGTGGAGGGGATCCCAGCGTGGATGGGCTGTGGATTTTGTGGGGAGGCTGTGCAGACAAGAATGGCATTTCAGCCCCTGCTCGCTGTGGTGCAGGGACAGGTTTTGAGTGTTTTTAAATTCCTTTAACTCCCCAGGTGTTCTGACAGTAAGCTCAGCTCTGTTTGGTGGGTCAGTGTTCTTGTTGGGAGTGTTGGAATTTGCATAAACACGGGATAACAGTCACTGTGAAGAGCTGGCACCTTTCTAAGGGAGTTTTTGGTATTTTTTGACAACAGTTAACTGTTGAAAATTGCCAGAATAGGTGTCCCTGTTGTCCAGAGGCAGGAGCCTTCTGGCCAGGAACGCTGAGAGGAGCAGTTGGCCATTTATCTGGGGCAGCACAGGAAATTGGCTTCTCCAGGGCATCAGGGGAGCTGAGTGCTCCAGTTACCCCAATTAACAATTCCTCCCCCTCTGAGGAGGCTTTTGGGCTGCTTTGCTTGGCTTTCAGTGAGTTCAAATGGCTTTTGGAAGGTCCAGGGAGCACTGGCATGGTCCTGGTGGGAGGGAGCAGGACAGGAGTGGGGTGGAAATTGGGAAAGAAGATCCCTTTGGAGCAGGAGCAGCCCGGGGGTTGGCTCAGCTGTTCACACATCTCGGTCCCCACCACCCAGGGAGGATCTGGGGACAGGGTTGGTTATTCCTTCTGACTAAATGCAAGTCAACTGATTCTGTGTTTCCTTCTTTCAAGATTTGAAATAGAAATTGAGCCCATTTTTGCAAGTTTGGCTTTGTATGATGTTAAAGAAAAGAAGAAGGTAGGTTTTTAATTACCTGAGTGTGACATTTCCACTGAAATTTAAACACAAGAAATGGAGGAATTAATTCTGGTGGCAAAGCTTTAGGAGGACGGTGACATAGAGGTTGGAAGAATGATGAAGGCATTTCATGAACCATCTTGTGTGTTCTTGTTGGTAAAGCAGTTGAGGTATAACCACTTTCCTAAAAATATTATCTAATATGTCAGTGCCTGAAATCAGAATATCTATATCTATATAATATATATATATATAAATATATATATATAAAAGATATATTTATATAAAATATATATATATGGAGTCCAATTTTGGCTTTCAAAAGTCTCTTCCCCAGAGAGAACTTGGGTAACTGAAATGTTTTATTTAGATTAGGTTTTTATGACTGTCTTAATCTCTTTTTGGTGATTCAGCATGGCTTGAGTCCAAGCAATACTTCAATAATGCACAGAAAGTCACACCTGCTAAAATTGCTAAAATCAAAACAAAACAGGAGTCTTTTCAAGATCTAAGTTGTAGGAAATGCAAAATACATTTATTCACCTATTTATGTTCTGTATTTAATATTTAAAGAGTCTCTTAGTTTTTCTTATTCAAGGTATTAGCAGTAGTGGAGAGAAAAATGTTAAAAATATGCATTTTGACATTTATCTCTTTAAGACTTGAATTTAATGCATTGAGATTTAAGTTATGTAGATGAGAGTGTGTGGAATATTATGTGAACTTTGTTTAATATTTAAATCACATTTCAAAAGCCAATTTTATCATCTCATTACTCCTTTTTTTTGGCTCTAACATAGTAAGTTCTTTAGTGACCTCTGCTGTTGGTAGCCTGCTCACATCTTTTTTGGCTCTGAAGCTTTGCAGTCAAGGATTTGGTGTTTCAGGGTAGAAGGCTCAGTGTCTGTCTTTCAAGGGGTGTTATTTTTTCCTTTTTCTGTTTCTATTTTGATGTTTTGGTGTTTCTAGTTCAGCTAACAATGGTAATTCCTAATCCTGTGATGGAGCTGCACACCTTAGAGGAGTTGGAGGAAATTTTAGGGATCATTTGTGGTGTTTCCTCCATTTCCTTTCTCACTGTCCTGCCTTGATTTCTTAATCAAAAAGGCTTTTTTTTTTCTTTTCATGCATGGTTTGACATGAGGAGTTTTTAACATGTATTTGTAAACAATTTTAAATTGTTCATGAAGAATTTACAAAAAAAAAAAAGTACAACTAATGCTTGAAACTACCTAATTTCTTCCTTAGATTTCAGAGAATTTCTACTTTGATTTAAACTCTGAGCAAATGAAGGGAATGCTTCGGCCTCATGTCCCCCCTGCTGCTATTTCCACCCTGGCCAGATCTGCCATCTTCTCTATCACCTACCCATCCCAAGATGTCTTTCTAGTAATAAAGGTAAGAAATGCCAGGGAAATTGAAATTATTGTGGTCTCTTGCTTTTTATTTAAAGTAAAATAGAAATTCTGTTCTCAAAAGTGTAAAGAGAGCTGCTTTATTTCAAGTATTCTCACTTAAGTTCCTTTGTAACAACGAGTTCAGTGCACTGGAGAGATTGTAATAACCAGTTCAGAAACTGGAGAGAGCACAAAGGTTTGCTTGATGATATAAATCAGTTTTCTGGGGCTTGACCTTGGTTTTCATATAAAACTATGTGCTGACTCCTTAAAATGACAGGTAAGTCAGTGATTTAAAAATATCTATTGATCTGAATCTCATTTCCAAAAGGATACACGCCCCTCAGCCATATTTTCAGATGTATTTAAGGGCAGAAATTGCCAAGAGAGTGAGATCCATAACTGAAATAAAATGCAACATTGGTCACTCCTGGGATAAAGTACACAAAGATAAAAGTTATTCTCTGTTCTCCCCTTTGGCTCAATGAGTGCACAAATGTTGCTTGATTCAGGTTGGTGTTTGAGTCAAGATTTTTGGCTGGGTTCTGGATACAAATCATCCTGTGGTCAAAAGGGGAGTTCAAGACAGATTTGCAGTTCACAGGCAGTGTGAAGGTTCTGCAGGAAATGCTTCTTACACAAAGACTCACCAGGCTTCACCTCTCGTGGAAGAATTTTTTCCTTCCTTGTGCTTGTTCAGTTTATTAATCCTTGCTGGATACATGTCCTTATAATGGTTCATTTTCCCTTCTCAGCTGGAAAAAGTTTTACAGCAGGGAGATATTGGGGAGTGTGCAGAGCCTTATATGATTTTTAAAGAATCTGATGCAGCAAAGGTAAGAATTTCTTTGGTGTTTTGATAAAAAATTAAATGTATTTTCTTTTACCTTGGATGGTTGATACTGTTTGTGTCTTTAAAAGGATCCATTTTTAATTAGGAATTTGATCCCATTCTAAAGGCCAAAGAAGAGCCAAAGACCTTTGAGTCTTGATGCCTTATTGGGGTGGAGTAGTTAAAGGTCAGCAGATTTTGTGGCTGTCAGGGGAGATTTGTGGTTCCCATCAAACTCAGTCAGCTGTGATTCCCTGTCCCAAAGGATCAGCTGGGTCAAGGGAAGGCAGCCTTTGATGGGAATTTGCAGTAAAAACTTCAACTTTTCCACTGCTTTTGCAGCTTTAACTCCATCACTTCTGCCTGGTTCTGAAAGAACCTCCAAAATGGTTCCTTATTTCATGTGCAGGTGGGTTGGGCCAGGTGGAGATCAAAGGGTAATAATGAGGCTGGGTGAAGGGCAGAGCAGAGGCTCCAGCCCCTCTTGTGGTCCCAGCCTCTCCATTTCTCAAAAGCTTGGATGAGTTGTTCACTTCAATCAACCTCTTAATAAATTATTTCCTCCCTAAAGCTCTAAAAATTGCTCTTTAATATGCAGAGCTGTGGAAAAATCCTCTTTTATTCCCTTCTTTCCTTGACCAAATGAGTATGAGAGTACTTATTTGAGGAGTGTTTTGAGTTTCCCACACAACTCCAGATGATCTGAGCACCTCCTGCGTAAAATCACATTAAAGGCCCTTTCAGACTTCACAGGGGAAAATTTAGGTTTTCTTGAAGGAGCAGTGGGCAGATGAGCTCACTGGGATTTGCCAGGCTGTTCAGGAGGGTTAGGAACATAAAAGACTGTTCTGACTGTCCTCTGGTGGCCTCTTTTGGGAAGCAGAAGTTGCATTTTCCCAACACTTGGTGCTCCCCCTCTGGAAGGTGCTACCAAAACGCACAATCACTGGGAGTTAGAAAAGACACCATCATTCCTCACTGATTTTGCCGAATGAACCTCTGACCCTGTTCTTCTCCTTTTAACCTCTTGGATTAAATATTTTCTTCACAGAACAAGGAAAAGTTGGAAAAACTGAAGGGCCAGGCAGAACAGTTTTGCCAAAGACTCGGGAAGTACCGGATGCCTTTTGCCTGGACAGCCATTCACCTCATGAACATCGTGAGCAGTGCTGGCAGCTTGGAAAGAGATTCCACAGAAGTTGAAGTTGGCACAGGAGGTACAGGACTTGGCATCTGCAGGAGGGAATGTGGGCAAATCCAGAGGTTTTGATTCATATCCTGCAGCAGCGGTTGCTCCTTTTATCGCTTTCCTCCCCCTACCCTGATGGTGTGGGGTCATGGTTGAACTAAACCAGAAAAGTCCATGATAACAAATGGATTTATCTTTCAAGGATTTTACTAGCAAACCATCTGTTATATTATTTAAAACCAGGCTTGTGAGACTGAGGGAGCATTACAGGCTGATGAACATTTTCCAAAGGAGTGGATTAATCTTTGTGAGCCACATAGCTCATCCAAAACTGCTCTTCAGCATCCCCAAAACTGCCAACTTCATCATCTTTCAGAGCAAGGGAAATACATAAATCTCAGCATGATAAAGACTTTTATAACAGCAGGAAGGCACTGGGCTGAGGTGGCTGGGAGGGGAGCAGGAGTCAGCTGGGCTCCACAGCCTCCCGATGCCTCCGGAGCGGGATTGCCTGGGCATAACCCCCTCTTCTGTCACCTCATGGCATCATTCCCTCTCCTCCTGTGAGGGAAGGAGTTCTTCCTTCAGCAGGAATCCTGCTTGGGACAAAAACAGGCTCTTGGACTGTAGTTTTTGTGCTCTGTTTCCTAATGGCTTCTCCCTGTTGTGTTTCGCAGAACGTAAGGGGTCGTGGTCGGAGCGGCGGAACTCCAGCATCGTCGGGAGGCGTTCCCTGGAGAGGACCACGAGTGGGGATGAGGCTTGCAACCTGAGCAGCTTCAGGCCAGCCACCCTGACCGTGACCAACTTCTTCAAACAGGTTTGGCAGGGAAATGTCCCACCTAGGAGTTACTGCTTGGACGGGAGGATTGGATGGTGTGAGGTCGCTGGGTGATTGATTGGGGATGTGAGTGATTTTTGCTCCCCAGTCACAGGGAGTCTTTGAACAGCGTTCAGTGGGTTTATTAAGTTATTTATCAATTATCATGGAGTAACAGACTGGTTTGGGTTGGTAAGGAGCTTAAAACCCATCCAGTGCCACCCCTGCCATGGCAGGGACACCTCCCACTGTCCCAGGCTGCTCCAGCCTGGCCTTGGGCACTGCCAGGGATCCAGGGGCAGCCACAGCTGCTCTGGGCACCCTGTGCCAGGCCCTGCCCATCCTCACAGGGAACAATTTCTCCCTAATATCTAATCTAAACCTCCTCTAAGTTATACATTACATAATATTATATAATATATTAATTCTGGTAGTAGTGAATCCAATTCCTAAGTTACACATTATATATTATATAATATATTAATTCTGGTAGTAGTGAATCCAATTCCTCAGAGTGATTTAAGGTTGACATCAGTTCCCTGGACACATCCAGGGATCCCTGAGGAAGAAAAAACATTCTTCTTCTGGTGCTGCTTTGCTGAGTAGCAGCTCCTCTTAGCCAGAGCTTGGGATTTTCCTGAGCAGTGGAAAATATGATTAAAGGGAACAGATTTCTTAGTTAAGCTTAGCAAAAAGTAATGAACTGAAAATTTTCTGAGATTTGCTTAAAGGCATATCTAGCTAAGGAAGAACTGGTCACTAAGTTAGCAATGATTTACAAAAGCATATATTTATTCACTTTGTTGAGGTTATTTTTACGTTGAAGCAGCTCATTTTATTTAATTTGTCCTTTAAAAACTGCCAAACATTAATTGAAGACGTTAAATTTCATATTCTGTATTATCTTCCTTTTCTCCTGTTAAATAGCTGAACACTACCCAGTGTTTTTCTCCTTCCATTTGCTTCTTTTTTTTTCTTTTTTATGTTGTGACTTCTTACCTCTAAAATCAGGTATATTTTGCTTTTGGGTGGCAGAGTCCCATTTTCTGTAATATTTCCAAAATTAGCAAAACTCTGAGCTATTAGAATGGGCACAAGAAAGACTGACAGCAGACTCTTTACACTTTGTACTTTTCCTGAAAAATGAGGCTGTTCTGGGCTCATCCCAAAGGAAAGGCAGATGAGAGGGAATGAAGATCACCTCCTGAATGACAGATACTTTTTCAAACTATTACACTTGCTAAAAAATGGGTATTTTTTGGGAAATCTCTTAGCAGCCATTTCCAGTTTGGAAAAAGATAATATTGATGGGGAGAGAAAAGGCTTTCAATTAAAAGTTCCTGCAGCTGTCAAGGTGATTAATAAGGGATGAAGGAAGGGGAAAGGATGGAGAAATGAAGTGTAATTTAGCACATTAACGGTAACACCTTGTTCTGGGAAGGGACAGTTGGATGTCAGAGGGAAGAGCCTGTGGGGTGAGAGGGTTTGTTCACTCTGGCATCCCTGGAGGGGTGTTTGGGTAACCAAATCTTGCACCCTGAGCAGGAGGGGGATCGCCTGAGCGATGAGGACCTGTACAAGTTCCTGGCTGACATGAGACGTCCCTCGTCGGTGCTGCGCAGGCTCAGACCCATCACAGGTATCCAGCTGTCATTATCTCTGCTTTTTCATGAAGGCATGGGACCACTGTTGGGCTGAGAACCATTTATTTCTCACATAAACATCAGTCTCAGAGGCTGTGAGATTTTAAAGGAGCAAGCAGTCAGCTGTGGCTCAAAGTGGTCACAAGTTCTTTGTTACAAGGCAATAAATAACTTTCTAACCCAATGCACAGTTGCCACAGGGTGTATTTTGCTTTTCTAACCTGTCACCTTTACTGATTTCTGCTGCACTGGGGATACTTTTACCCAGTGGGCTATTATCACACATACACACAGATGCTTCTGTTATAGCTTCTAAACTCTCAGCTTACTCTGTACAACCACACCCTTACATTGTAAACCCTTCACCATCTTACCAATACAGTTTCTTACTTAAGGCATATTCTTACTTACGACTATAGAAACATAAGTCCATGAATTTTCCATTTAATGTCTGCGTACTGTGCCTTCACATCAATCCAAGCTTCTTCCAAGGCTGCAAGGACACAGTCTCAAGCTGTGTCAAGGGAAATAGGTTGGATATTAGGAAAACCTTTTTTACGGAAAGGGTGATAAAGTTCTGGAATGGCTGCCCGGGGAGGTGGTGCAGTCACCATCCCTGGATGAGTTTAAAAAGCCTGGAGGTGGCACTGGGTGCCAGGGTTTGGCTGAGGTGCTGGGGTTGGGTTGGACTCCATGATCTTGAAGGTCTCTTCCAACCCGGTCATTCTGTGAATCTGTGTAAATCAAACCCTTCCGTGTCTGTGGAATTTTCTGTTTTTCCAGTTCCCACACAGTCAGCCCTTCTGGGCTCAAAAGTTGAGGTATTTGGTTAGTTCCTCCCCCAGGCACCTCAGAGGACTCCTTGAGCACAATCCCTGGACAGCAGGAGCACTGAAGGTGTTATGGGGCAGGTTTGTCACTGGCACACTGAGGGTGGTATCTGTGAGGGGAGGATGCAAACCCCAAAAGCCTAAACCTGGGAACCTCTGTTTCCCACTCTCTATCCCAAAGGAGATCTCACTCCTGGTTAATAGGAACAGGCTCCACCTCTGTTTGCGGAAGGGGAATAGAAACCCTGGCACCCCTCAGTGAAGCTGGTCCCTGACCTGTGCTATTCTTGACAGTATTTGCTTAACCTGCTCTTAAAGCTCTCCAGGGACAGCAATCCTGCCTCTTCCTTGGATCATCTCCCCAGCTCTCAGCTGGCCTTGCAGCCGGGTTAGGTTTTAAGAAAACTTTGCAAAATTATTTTGCTGCAAATTAATCTTGACTCTGGTCTGCCATGGCCTGGGGCAGTGACCACAACTTCCAAGCCCTTGAGTGTTGGGATCAGTTCACCGAGTTCACCTCTGGTTTGCAGCCTGATCAATCTCAGGGTTTTTCAGCCTTTCCTCTGATGGAATTTTGTTTGTAGCAATAGCTGGGCCTCACAGGAGCATTATCTGGACTGCATTTCCCCAGTTTTCCTATGGCCTTGTTAAGATCTGTGCCTTGTTAAGATGCATATTTTCTGTTGGTTCTTATTATCTGGTCCCCAGTTGCCTTAGATATCAGTTGGATCCACTGATACCTGTTAACAAATCCACTTCATCTCTAATTTATCATTTATTGATTCATTAAATTCATATATAGGATGTCAATGAATGAATATATAGGATATTAACCTGAAGAAACAAAGCACAATTATGCTTTTTAAAATTAATTTCTGCTTATTAATAAATAAAATCCCTTTCTTGCAGCTCAGTTGAAGATAGACATATCTCCAGCTCCAGAGAACCCCCACTACTGCCTAACCCCAGAGCTGCTGCAGGTCAAGCTTTACCCAGACAGCAGAGTCAGACCTACAAGAGAAATCCTGGAGTTCCCTGCCAGGGATGTCTACGTCCCAAACACCACATACAGGTCAGAGTTTTGAAATCCATTTCACTTTTCAGGGCCTGAGACTGGCAAGTGTAGAAATTCCTCCCTTATCAGCGGGCCTGTTGCAAAATTTGGTTGATGGGCAGAGGTGCTGTGCCAGAGGCATGGGAAGGGTTCAGGCTGACACAGCAGAAGAGGCTCAGCTGGGGAGGGACAAACAGGTTTGCATCAAACTTGGCTGTGAATAAGAACACAGGAGAGGTTTCTCCATTTCGTTAAATTCTTTTCAGTTTTATGGAGGACTTTTTTTTTCTTTGTTAAACAGAAACCATTCTCCTACTGGTTTTATTAATTTATGTCACTTTCAGTGACTTTTTTCTTTACAGTGAGGGAAAGAAATAGAGAAAATATATAATTCCTTTGTTCATATTTCCATTTTGGTTTCCAAGCAATTTCTTTGTTTACAATACTTGAAAAAAATCCTCTGAAACCCTGAAAAATAGGAAATTTTTCTAGATATCTTGGGAAACAATAATCTTTCTGTTACAAAATCCAGGCCGGGACCAGATTTCTCTTCATTATGTACCATTATTAATTTAAAGCTTTTTCAAAGTATCTTTGAAGACATTACATGGTTAAGTGGAATTGTCTTCATCAGCTGAGTAATTTCAGCAACTTAGCAAATCCTTTATTTAAATTTAGATACAAACCAGGTTTTTATAAATCAAAGCTTACAAGAAGGGTTTAGTCGAGTTCCATATCCTGTATCTTGAAAAGTCTCAGCCATTTATTTATTTGTCTGTTTATTTATTGGACAGGTAATTTAACATTAGAGTAAACCAGTACAAATAAGCAACACTGCATGATCTCATCTCTGTTACAAACCCACGAGAAGTAAAAGGATTTTTATTGCAGCATTTCTGTAATTAACACATTCTTTTCATGGGGTTTCACTCTGACAAATGACAAACCTAAACCATTTCCTGTGCTGAGATAAAAAATCCACACTGTACAAGGGTTGGGGAAGATAAACAAGTCAATATGACTCAGGGGAACTGCAGGATTGGGGGTTTTGTCGCTCAGCACTTCCAGGGCCAGCCCAAAGCTGTCACTCAGTGTTCTGCAGCTGGAGTTCAACACATGAGTGTCCCCAGGAGCTGGAGCTGCCCTGTCCCATGGGCTGTGCCTACTGGGTTTGTGGGTTGCACCCTTGACCCCACTGGAGCAGCTGTTCCCTAAGTGAAAGGTGTTTTGTTGTGTGCTCACTTGGTTGTTTATTTAATTCCTTAGCTGCTTGGACTGAAAGGTCACAAAGGCTTGGCTCTGATTCATTTCAGGTGAGGGGAGCAGATCTCTTCCTCCTTTCAGTGAGTTTGAAGTTTGGCTCTTCACTTCCCATGAGCAGCCCCAGCTGTGCAATTGCTCTGTGGGATCTGTGGGATCCAGAGGAGCAGGGCTGCTCTGACCCCCTGTGTGTGCACACACCTGCACAGAGCTCCAGAGAGCATGGGTTGGCCTCAGCTACACTCCTGGAAAATTGTCTGGAAATACCCAGAGCCCTAAAACAAGGAATTGCCCATCTTTCATTTGCTTCTAAAACATTCCACAACAAAAGCATGAACCAAACATTCACTTGGTTACTTCAAGAAACAAAATTTCTTTTTTCCCCCTAAATGTTTTCCATGGAGATTTGCCAGCCCTTTGTTCCCAGAAAACACTTTTGGTTTTCCCTACTACACAACCCAGAAAGGAATGCACAGCCTGAAAACCCATTCCCCCAAACAATATTATCCAATATGTGACAGGTTGGCTCCTAGACATTAGAATTTCATCCAGGGGAGGGAAAAACTCCACAGAAAGTTGCAGCACATTGACACTGGGGCTTGAAGGAATGACAATACTCACCAGACATTTTGTAAGACCATCTCAGATGCCTCAGGTTTATGTTTTGGAGAAATTCCATGCAGGGCATGGATTGGGACATGGCATCTGTTGGTAAACACAGCATCGAGTCCTTTGGTGTGGTGAAGTTCATTGTGTTTGCTCTGAGTTAAAATGCAGCAGGTTGAGCACTCAGTCAAAGCTTTTTAAGTCTGTTGGGTGGATCATTATTTTGGTTGACTTGAGCAGGTAGTATCTTCCTTTCCTAGGCTTCCAGTATAAACCTTTTCCTCTGTCCAGCCTGCCTCTGGACCTTGGCGTGACGTATTTCCCGTTCAGGTTGGTTTCCTCACACTCACTGTGCCACCAGCCTCCTGAGGAGAAACGTGGGAATGTCAGTCTATGGCAGAGTAAACAGCTCATCTCTGCAACGTAAATCTGCTTTAGAGCCTAAATTCCAGCTAAATTGGCATTTACCCAGGATTCCCAGATCGCTGAATTGTTTGGGTTGGGAAGGTCCTCTAAAGTCACTGAGTGCAGCCATTCCCCAGCACTGCCAAGGCCACCACTGCCCCATGTCCCCAAATGCCACACCTGCCTGGATTTTAAATCCCTCCAGGGATGGGGACTCCACCACCCTGGGCAGCTGTGCCAGGGCTGGACAACCCTTTCCATGAAGAAATTTTCCCTCCAGTCAATTTACGTCTCCTCTGGTGTAACTTGAGGCCGTTCCCTCTCCTCCTGTCCCTGTTCCTGGGAGCACAGCCCGACCCCTCCCCGGCTGTCCCCTCCTGTCAAGAGCTGTGCAGAGCCACAAGGGCCCCCTGAGCCTCCTCTTCTCCAGGCTGAGCCCCTTCCCAGCTCCCTCAGCTGCTCCAGCCCCTTCCCCAGCCCCATTCCCTTCCCTGGCCATGCTCCAGCCCCTCAATGTCCTTGTCCTGAGGGGCCCTTCCCTGGACATAAGATGTCCCTCTTGGCATTCTTTCAAGCATCCACAATTTTCAAGAATGCCTAGGATGATGTACAAAGTGTTTGTTGCATGAAGCAGGTGGCTGGAGGACAATTTTGTATCCTGTGGTTCAGTCATTTAATTGCTTCTTCAGTTGTTTGCTTTCTGCTATAAACTGGCAAACATAAAAGCTTTGTAAATCAGAGATTTACAAAGGGTTTGAGGGTTCTTAATTAAGAACCCTTTAACCAAATTATCTCCAAGGAGAAATGGCCTCAGCCTTGCATCTCTTGCTTTTTTGAGAGTGATTATATTGTGTATATATGGCAAGCAGCTAAAATCTGCCTTTGAATGGAAACTCACTCATTATTAACTTTAGAGTTTTAGCCTAAAAGGAGATAGAAGTCAGTTTGTATTTGGATTTTTTGCAACAAGGGATCAAACAACCCAACCTGGGGCTGTCACATCAGACCAGGCATCAGAGGAGGGACCAGGCATCTGAAACCCTCTGCTTCAGAGTTTGGAATCTTAATTCTGGGGGTTATTTCAACCTGTGCTGCCCATTCTGTTTCTGGTGTTGGTCATTTGCACAGGAGGGCAGGATTAGGTGGGATATTGGGAAGAAATTCTTCCCTGTGAGGGTGGTGAGGGGCTGGCAGAGGTTGTCTGGAGAGACTGTGAATTCCCCATCCCTGGAAGTGTCCAAGGCCAGGCGGGACAGGGCTTGGAGCAGCCTGGGATAGTGGAAGGTGTTATGGTTGAAACAGGATTCACATAATTCACAGAATGACCGGGTTGGAAGAGACCTTCAAGATCACGGAGTCCAGCCCAGCCCCAGCACCTCAGCTAAACCCTGGCACCCAGTGCCACCTCCAGGCTTTTTAAACTCATCCAGGGATGGGGACTGCACCACCTCCCCGGGCAGCCATTCCAGAACTTTATCACCCTTTCTGGAAAAGCTTTTTCCCAATTTCCAACCTGAATTTCCCTTGGCACAGCTTGAGCCTGAGTGCTCTGGTTCTGTCAGTGCAGCCTGGAGACAGAGCCCAAGCCCAGCTGGGCACAGGCACCTTTCAGGAGCTGTGGGGAGTGCTGAGGTCACCCCTGAGTCTCCTTTTCTCCAGGCTGAGCACCCCCAGGATGAGCTTTAAACCATTCCATGGTGCAGTGAGTGTGGAGCAGTCCGTTGCCGTGCCCTTGGGGCCGTACCTGGGTGGCTCTGGGGGCAGCTGGAGCTGCTGGCCGTGTCCCCGGCGTGGTCTGCGGTGGAGAAGCGCAGCTCGGCGTGCTCCGGGAGCGCGTTGGGAATGCTCCCGGACATCCTGGACAGCTGCAGGGTGAAGTTGGTGCTGGGGCCCCCCAGGCTGAAGCTGTACTCGATGTGCCTTCTGTTCCCTCTCCAGTCCTGCAGCTCGATCCGCAGCAGGTAATTCCCCTGCTGGGTGATGGAGTAGATCTTCTTCAGGCCCAGCCAGAATTCCCCTGCAAAGTTGGAGGGAAGAGATGATTTTAGGGATAACCTGCAGGTAGTGTTGTGAAAATACAGTATTTAAAAGGCTTTATTAATTGCTTTAATTAAATCAGTGATTTGAGTCTTGGGGACTGTTGCTCTTTGCAGAGGTCTGCTGCTACATTCTTTTTGTTTACCTCTGCTTAATTGCACACTGATGATCAATAAAAGCAAGACTTCTAAATGAACTGGAGCTTCCCCTTTTAAGTTTCCCACCTCGTGTGGAACTCTGAGAGGGAGCTGGAGACATTTAAGAGGTGTGTAATTGGAAGTGTGTGACAAATGAAGCGGGTGACATACATAAAACCTAATGGCAATTGTTGCATTTTGGGAGGAAAGAGCTGCAGAACCAAACTGGGGTTTCAACACCCTCCTGTACAAAGGGAATTTTTCTTTTGCTGGAATTTCTGATCATTAGTTTAATTGGTTTCATATATTATATTCATTAAGTAGCTTATTAGCAGCGCAGGTAATTGCCACATGTACAGAGTGGGGCTGAATGTGAGTGCCAGGCACACAGCTGGCATTTAAAGCCATAGGGCACAAGATGCTTGAAGAAAATACTGCCTAATTTCCAGGTTAGGAGCTGTAACCTGGTTTATTTTATCCCCTCCGAAGATGCAGCGGAGCACTGAGTAGGATATAGCTGAGAGCAGTGAAATTCTCTGTAAAACCCAACACTGAAAACATTTTGCTGCATCTTGGTGCAATATTTGGGAATTGGGAGACCAATCAAGGAGCCACTAAAGCATCCAGCAGGATCAGATAAACTTTACAGCTGAAAGTTACGTCAGCTGGGAGCTCCTGTCCCAAAACTGAGGGAAAGGTTGAGATACAGCAGCTCTTTATTATAAAAGATGTGGAAATAAGTAAATATTGCTGCTCACCTTGGTGAGGTTTAGATCTGTGCTATGCTTAGAAAGTCAGAGTATTTCCCAAACAAGAGGTCACTCATCTCGTACAAGAAAAACAAGGAGAAGATTCTGGATGAGGAGGCTGTTGGGCAGCCCTTGGTGCTACACATTCTTTGGAGTTGATGATTAACAGGGGAACGTGGGTGTTTCCTCACCCTATCCAGCCATGGAGGGGATTGGCCACTCTGGAGAAGCCTGAGGTGTTTGCTCAGGGGAGCACACACAGCCTTGGGCTCTCCTGAGGCTGGAAAAATGGATGGGGTTTTAAGGATAACAGGATTGCAGGAACGTTCAAAGTAGTGACAGCGACTTCGTGAGGTTTTGCCTCTGTGTGTATTTGAAATGCTTTGAGAGGTGCTTTTATAAGTAGTAAAATCTTGATGAAATAGTGTTTAAAGCATTCTGGCCTTGATTCAGTTTCTAAACAGACATTTGAAGGGATGTCTTAGAGAATTTCACGAGTTATGTGTTCTAGCAAGCACTTCCTGCTATTTCCAATAAATCAGTCAGCTGTTATTTGCAGGTTTAGTCTGCTTTCCTTTCCATAAGAAGATTCAGCTTCTCAAATCAATTGATACCAAGAGGCACACAAGAAAGGAATATTTACCATTGAGGTCACCAAAACCATTTGTGTAGGCATCCCAAGTTTGGTTGAAATCCAGTGATCCATCCACTCTCTTCTGGATTACAGTCCAGGATGTGCCTGTGAAAAAGGGAAATAAGTCACAGCTTGGCCTTGGCCTCATTCCCTATCCCTGAGTGTGCTCTGGGCTGCTCTCGTGTTGAGGTAGAATGAGTTAGTTGAGGACTTCATGAAGGGAATTCAAATGAGCCCAACTGGAGAGAGCCCAGGGCCCTTCAAGTGTCCTTGGCCACACCTGGGGTGACTCCTCTCACAGAATTATTCTGTTAGGCTGCCTTCACTGGGTTTCACTTGTTTATGACGGCTGAGAGACAGAGAAATTGATAAAGAAGAGATAAGAGCCCCAGACTCTGGCTCAGAGGGTCAGACTCTGCTGATAGTGGCTGGCTGCTGGCACAGCGCTGGGGCAGGGACGAGGTGCTGGGGCTGTGTCCAGGCTGCAGCTCCAGGGGGGTCTCCCCTGAGCCCAGGTCATGACGCCCTCACTTCAGCTGCTCCACCAAATGTAAGCAAAGGAGCTTTTTGCAGAGGGCAGCCCTGCGAGTTGTGTTTGCACATCCAAACACGTGAGGTGGCCCCACATGTTCCCCAGCTCTCTGAGGGCATGGGAAGGGGATGTGGGACAGGCACAGAGCAGCTCTGGGGGGTGCAGAGAAACCAGGCCATGAGGGAATGGGCCAAGCTGTGCGTGGCAAAAGGAACAAACTTGAGTTCCTTTGGAAGGTGACATGACAGTTGTGTTCCTGGCTGCTGTGCCACCCAAATGGGGCACAGGAATCCCATCCCAGGACTCATTCTCTGGGTGTTTGGCACAGCTCAGGCTAAACGTGTATTAGTGAACAAAATTGTACTTTTGTAAAAGCAAATTGTTTGTTTTTCTTTGGGAAATGCATTCATGGTTACCCTATAATGTCTTTTGTAATGACCATTTTCATTACCTGCAGCTAAAGGATTGGGATTTGGATATCCTTAATTTATGTCACATGATTGCATGTCCTTTCCTCAGTATAAACAAGAGGGGAGTAAAGAATGGGAGCAGTGATAAGGAGATTTCAGGATATGGGAGTTCAGAGCAGATAGGCTACTAAGAGAAGTCAAGAGGATCATAAATCACAAGTTTTTCTGTACTTTGGGAGGAGAAAAAGTTGTTTGGCTTAGAGGAAGATATTTCTGTGAAAATGAGACTGTTGCTGGCACAGCTCTTACCAAATTTCATTTCACAGTAGACATTGAAAGCTTCTGAGCCATTGGGCTGAATGGTGTAGACCCCACTGGCCTGCACCCCGGTGTGGTAGAGAGCAGTGCAGTCAGCAGCAGCACCTGGGGAAGCAAACAGCCTGTTAGAAATCCTGCTTGGGGTGTGCTGAGCTGAGAGCTAAAGACAAAAATGGGAATGATCATACTGGTAATTTTATTTTATAATTAATGTCATGGAATGGACAGACTGCTTTGGGCATAATAGTGCAGCTGCCGAGGTGTGAACAGGTTGGATTGCCTGTGTTTTTAAAGTTAGGCAGGGCTTCCGTTTGGAGGATTTTGGAAAGTTTCTAAGGCCTAAGACTAGACTCTGGCAAATGTCTTTCCTACCCCTTGTGAAGTTCCTAATAAATACCATGCTCACTGCTACAATTCATCAGTGCCTTTCAGCTTCAAAGAAAGGACTTCTAAATCTTATCATTAGCCAGTGTGAAGTAAAGAGTTCTCTGTTCAGGCTCCACAAGATAGACATGGGTAAAAGCATGGTCACAGCGTGTTTACAAGAGGGGAATGGATCCTGTTACTGCATTTTTGGACATTGTTCCTGTGTGTCACCCCAGAGGCAAGTACAGCTGGAGTGGGGCTGAATAGATAATGACATTTTTTTCCAAAGAAGGAAATCTAATTCCTTCCCACAGCCCAGTGTATAACATAAAAATCTTCTCCTTTTAGTCTTTGGCTCCTACAAACCAATCCAAGGCTGTCCCAGAGGGTGGTGGGAAGGCAGCATGTGCTGTAGTCACACCTCAGAGATGGGGTCTCACCATCAGCTCTGTATGTCCCAGCCGTGGGCCTGTGCACAGCAGAGGGGATGGGCTCTGCTTCCTGCTGCTCCTCCAGGAAGGAATTCTCCAGGAGTTCCTGGAGCTCGAAGTGGTTTAGCTGGAAGAACCATAATTACACTGTTAACTTCCCAAGGCTCTGGAGTGATGAGGTTCGTGGATCAAGACAATGTCATGCAGAGAATCATTTTTCTTGCAAGTGTAACCCTGTGGAATACCCAATTTACCACATAAAAATAACTGCAGCTCCACGCTGGTGGATTTTAGGAGTGGGATTGCCAGCTGTGCCACTGCTCTTGCAGGGTAGGATTCATGAGAGGGGAAAATGACCCCTTCTCTTGTGGTACACCTTAATGGGCAAACAGATTTAATTTATTTCCTCAGGTGACATCACTTAAACAAAATAATACCAACAGCTAAGGAGGACAGAACCTGCAGTTCCTTAGACTGAAATGCATTTTCCTCTCAGAATAAATTAAACCTGGTCATGCTGGTTGTACTGTATTAGTGTGATGCATGTTGGACTTCCCCTCTGGGAGTGGATTTTGGAAATTTAGAAAGAGGTAGAGAGCAATGAGACTTCCAGACCAATGGAAGAGCAGTAATGGGATACGTAATAAGAGAAAAAAACCCCAAATGAGCAGTCAGGAAATGCAGCAGCCTGGTGTTGAGAGACAAGATCTCAAAGCTGTTGTTGGCCATAGCTCCTGCCTGGCAGCACTGCAGCCTCTCCCCAAAATAGGTACCTCAAAATGATCCCCACCTTCCTCTGCACCCCAAACTCAACAAGGGGTGCCTGAGCCCAAGGGTTGGACCCTCAGCTCCCTCAGGGTCAGGAGAGATGGAAGGACAAGCAGGGGTGGTTCCTGTACCTTGTCCTCCAGCTCCATGATCTGGCTGTGCTGCCTGTCCAGCTGCATGTGCTGGTCCTCCACGATTCTCAGGAGCTGCTTGATGTTGTTGTCCTGCTGCTCCACGAAAGCCTGAGGACAGGGAGAGGAGGATGGAGGAGGGTTAGGAGCAGCAGAAGACCTTCAGCAGTGGTGCTGCCTCTGTAACTCTTGTCCTGGGGCCAGTTTTGAGAGGCACAAACCACTGAACATTGCCTTCCTTTTTCCAGAGAATCCTAGAATATCCCTAGCTGGAAGGGACCCACAAGGATCATCAAAGTCCAGCTCCAGGGGTTTGCCTGCTTTCCCTCTAAATTGAAAAATTTCTTTGCTTCTGGAGTGAGCACCCATTTTTTGTAGACAAACTACTGGCAGCTTTGTAGACTCTTTTATCAATTGCTCTTTTCCTTCCATTTTCACATCCAGAACAATTACGTTCTGTGGATTTGGCCCTTGGTTCAAACTAGATACATAGCACTCATGAAAAAAGGGAAAAATCGCCAGCATTTAGGAAATCAGCTTGGGATTTGAGAGATCAGGATTCATCTTTTTGCTTTGACACAAACATCCAGCATTTTCCCATACAAATTGCTTGACCTTTTTATACTTCTGCAAAGTACAGTTAGTATCTCCTTTCCTATAGAAAACCTTATACCCACCTAACTGCTTGCATGATTAACATATTAATTTTATTAATGCTTGTAAGAGGTTCTTTGGTTCTGGAGGTCCTACAGGTGCTATAAATGTCCCTCTCAAAGGTTTAAGCTCCCAGTTTCTGCACTGAGCAGGCAGTTCCCACTGCATTGATTGGGGATGAGCTGGTGATGTACAAACCCATGGGTTTCAAATCTCATCATTTTCTTGATTGCAAAACTTTTTTATCATTGTGATGACAAAATTCCTTAAAATCAATTTGTAAATCAATACTGAAAATAATACAGAGCTTTATAATTTCACACTTTTTCACTGATTTTGCAGGGGAATTTTACTGCAAAATTAACGCTGTGTCAGAGTAATGCAGTGATTTTTTTAATTGTTATCACAGTGATTTCTTTCTCAAAATGCAGACTAGTACTCCAGTGAGGAACAAGGGAAGCGTGAACTTCTATTGCATAATTACTGATGGTGGCACTGCAGTGTATTTTGGCTCAGTGTGTCAGGGCCTTTCACAAGTCACTTACTTTGAGTGAAGAAATTTCTTTTGTCTCTTGCACCGAAGGCTGGAAAATGGCCAGTTTGGTGACCTTGTCCTCCAGTCCCCACACTTGCTCCTGCAGCTGGATTTTGTTTTGGATGAGGTCTTCAATCTTCAGGTTCATCTCCTGTGAGAGGTTCTTTATCTCCTCATTGTTGATTTGCAGCCTGGCCGTGGTTTGCCGGAGCTGTTCTTCTTCCTCCTTGATTTCGCTGGTTTGCAGGGAGAGCTCGTAAAAGGACCTGTCGAAAATGTAGAGTTTCTGAAAGATGTCGTTCATCTGCCCCTTGGTCTTGTGGACAAAGTCTTTGAGGCCGTGCCCCAGCTGGAGGAGTCCATTGGCCAAGATTCGGACATCGTCCAACATTGCAAATCTCGATTTCGTTTCGGGAGATCCGGCGGAACCCACGGAGAAAAAATCCTTGTCAGCTCCAGCTGGGAGAGCCAGGGGGGCCAGGAATAGTAAAACTGGAATGATCTTCATGTTTCCTGCTTTTGGTTCTCTTTGCTCAGGATGCAGAGACTTTTCCCAGTGACAGCTCGTGCTCTGTGGCTGCTCTGGGTTGCAGAACTTGATCTATTTATACTGCTCTTCATTTTAGGAGAGGCAGAGCAGCGGGTTGATCATTAAGCTGTGTGTTTGAACGAGTGTAACCCCTCCTTGAATGTAGGTTGATACCTGGGAAGATAAAATTGAGAGACGGGCACGTTGCTGATTAAACTGGTTCTGAACTTTTCCATCTGCCAGGCCGTCTGGTGTAAAATGTTATTGATGACACGGTGTTTTTCACACAACTCTTTTTAATAGGTTAATTTTGGGTCATAATCTCGGTAAGGGCTTAAATTGCTCCTTGTTTGTGTTGTTTGGTTCCCTTTATTGCCTCGGGAGTGTGAAAGGATTTTACCATGTTTGAGAGCACTGGATGTTCAGGTTGTGAAGCTCCTTGATGAGCTGTGGTAGGGCAAAATATTCCCGGATGATTCACACAACTTGATTTTCATCTCCGGCCATTTTCTGATGTAACTCATTGTGCTGCAGTGGATTTACTTGTCATCGAGCCCAGATTAAGTGAGAAAGAGGGAATTAGGTCCAGAGATTGCCTGGATGTGATTCTGCTGTGTTAAGGTTTGTGCAGTAATTTACACCATATAAAACTTATTTTTTAAGAGCTGCTTTGCAGAGGTGGGTGAGATAAATAATACCTCGCTTGCATTTTTCACCTTACCATTCTTGTTGCTGTTTAAGATTCACACTGCATAAAGAAAGGCTGCAAGTGCTCTGAAATAAATGCCCAGTTCTGCAGTGGGTCTCTGCATGGAAACGTGGGGTTTTTTGGGTAGTGTTGCAGTGTGACTCAAAGATATTTCTCTTTCTGGATTCATTCATAGCAATCCAAGAAAGCAAAATCAAACATTGCACAATGTACTTTGGAGAGTTTTCAGGTTTTTGCTAAATTCGTGTATGTTTGGAAATTCTTCCCCTGGACTTTTTGTTATGTTGCTGATGTACATATGCACATATGATATGAAGCATCTGTAGAAAAAAAATGTTTAAAAAATGAAATTTTTACCTCATATGTTGAATTTTTTTGTGCTCAGGGGTTGGTAATATGCAGGTAACCTTCCCATTCACAATTAAATGCTGTGAAAGTATTTTAGATCTCAGATTAATTGCTGGGGAATATTTTGTGCCAGTATGATTGGGATCAGAGTTACTGGAGTACCTGAAGTATGGAAAAACATGAGAAGCAGGGAGATGATCAGGCCCAGCTCTGGGCAGAATAGGGATTCCTTCAAAAAAACAATTCCAAATTGTTTCTCTGGCATCTGACACAGGGATTTTGGGCAGCAAAACTTGAAGAACTGGTTGTAAAATAAAAAAAAAACCCAAAAAAACCCCAAAAAACCAATAATACAAACATATAGACATTCTTCAATCCACTTCATAGTACTTAGGTGGCTCTGGTTTTATGTGGTTTCAAATGAACCATTTTCTTTTTTTAACTATTTCTTGCAAGAAATCTTTCTGGTTTATTTTGAATTCTTCCTAACCCCATCACCTCCCAAAAATCTTTCTTCTTGGCTTAGTCTTTAGAAAAATATGGTGAGTTACTGAAGAAATAGCAGCTGGGGATCAGACATTCTACCAGGTTCCTACAGCTTTTGTGTCCCGTGTGCTGCTGGTGCTGCTCAGGTATGACACTACCTATGGAAAAGGTTTGTTTGCCAAAGGGAAAAGGCAACCAAAAGGCCCTGATGTCAAATATTAATAAAGCACTAATTAGCTGCCAAGCACATTTCCATATTAATGCCAAGGCCGGTGAAGTCAGGCAGTGCTAAACTCACTACAGAGCACCCCTAGATGTCACAACAGTCCCAGAATCCAGAAGAAAAGTGGGACACGGGAAAGCAGAGAGGAGGAAAGCTTCTGGCATGACCAAACCATATTCAAGAGCTTTGGAAACCCTGAGAGGGAATCCTGCCTCTGAGAGTTGTCAGCCCAGTCTGGAAAAGATGTATATAACAAACATGATCCTGAAGATCTTTCATGCACCTAGGTGACCCTGATTATATGGGCTTTAAATGATTTTTATAGTAGGAATAAAGCAAAGAAAAAGGTCTCTGGGTTTTACTGAAAAGGGAAGTTTTCATAATAAGAAAATTAATTCATAGAAATTTTCATTGTAAGAGTTAGGAGCAGCTCTTAATGTTTTAATACCTTTGTGAAGGGTTTTGCAAAATGGCTGCAATGATATTACATAAATATTTAGAGGAGTGCCTAGTGCCATTATTTCCATGGCTTGGGAAGCCTTTGCACTTTAGCAATTTATTTTATGGAAGTAAAAGCACTTTTGAGATCTGTTTGAGATAATAGGATAAGCTTTGCATATATTTGGCATAGCATTTTAATAAAAGTTCCAAACACAAGCCCTTGGGTTTACAGCTCTTGCCTGAAACTTTTACTGATGGAAATGAAGACATTTATAATGTTCCTGTCACTTTTTCAGCCGTCAGTCCCTTTCCATGGCTGCTGTAACTGTGTTTAGACAGGAAGATCTGAGGGTTTTAGTTTTGTGGGGTAGAAGAGAGGTTGGAAGAGCTGGGGATGGAGAAGAGAAGGCTCTGGGGAGGTCTTAGAGCCCCTTCCAGTTCCTAAAGGGACTCCAGGAGAGCTGGAGAGGGACTTGGGACAATGGCCTGGAGTGATAGGATAAGAAGTGATGGTTTAACCTGAGAGTAAGTTTAGATTAGATACTGGGAATAAATTCATTTCTGCATGGGTGGCGAGGCCCTGGCACAGTTTGTCCAGAGCAGCTGTGGTTGCCCCATCCCAGGAAGTGTCCAAGGACAGTCTGGGACAGTGGAACGTGTTCCTGGACATGGCAGGCTATGGAATGAGGTGATCCTTACATCCCTTCCAACCCAAACCAGTCTGGGATTCTGTGGTAAGGTCAAGCAGGATTTTTCCATTTGGGGTCACATTCTGATTTGCCAGCTGGGCATTTTCCCCTCTCTTTCCATGTAAGTTTTCCACAAAGAGAAGATGCTGTAATAGGAAACCCTCTGGAGAGAGGCTGCCTGAGCAGGGGGGAATGTCCCCTGTTCCCTATTGCAGTGGGATCTGTGCATCTCAAATCCCATAAGAACCAAGAGCTTCTTCCTAGTGAAATGCCCTTTAATGAGGGCTTGAAAAGCAGTGGAGAGGGGAACAACCTGTCCCTTTCCTCAGCATAAATCAATCCTTTGCATAAGCCTGCCTTTAAT
The DNA here is from genome assembly GCF_031753505.1 of Anomalospiza imberbis. Classification (NCBI taxonomy): domain Eukaryota; kingdom Metazoa; phylum Chordata; class Aves; order Passeriformes; family Viduidae; genus Anomalospiza; species Anomalospiza imberbis. The sequence continues at coordinate 29,177,140 of NC_089689.1, read as the reverse complement.
ATAGGGATCCAGTAGCCTGGCTTCACAAATACCTTAAATCTTTCTCTTAAGCACTAATAATACTTAATAAAAGTTTTATGAGCAAGGTACATTTTAGAGTAAATTTTCATATCCATTTTCATTTTAAAAGAACATCAAGCAGCAAATGTATTCATGGCAGAACAAAGTAATTTAGGAGAGTCACAAAAATGGCCCTGGCCCCCTCTGAAATAGTAGGAGAGCATTGATTTGGCAAAGTGACCAGTGGGGATGGGATTCCAAAACTTAATTCACCATGAAGGACTTGAGAGGGAAGAAATTCCCACTTGCCTGCTAAGCTTATTCCTCTCTGCCTGCAGGGGTGAAGCAGAGCCTGGCTCATGAGGCTGCTCCAAATACTCCTGGAGTTGAACTGCTCTTAGGGAATTCCTTAGGATCAGCATTAGCTGTGGCTGTGTAGATGGGACTCTTTGGGGTGCAGATGGAATTGCCATCGGATCCAAGTCCTTGGGCGGGATTCATTGGCCAAAATCTTGTCATTAGTGCCATTTCAGGCAGCCAAGGACAGCCTCCCTTTGCAGCTGCTCCTCCAGGAGTGTGTCCCACCAGTGCAGGTGTTTTGGAAACTCCTGGCATCTAAAAGGCACCAGGTACTTTCCCTGAGTTACTGCCCTCCTGAGAATCCAAAAAAGAGTCTTTTTTGTTACCAGCCTCCTGCTGCCAGCACTCGACAGCAGCTGCTTTATTGCGCCTTAAAAGTTGTCCTGCTGTGCTCCTCACTTCACTTCTCTGAGCCCATCTGGCATCTGTTGTCTCTCTGGGACAAGGAACAGTTGGAAACCACTCACAAATTGTGTTCAGACCCACGGAACAGTTCCCAGAGGGAAGAGAACCTTTTTTTCCTCTTGCCTCACAAGCCAGGGCTGTTAGAGGGCTGGTTCTGCAGTGTTTGGGCAGAATGCAAGTTGCCAGTCCTTCATCCCTGGGAGCTGGAGGCAGCACTTAAAGCCCTCATTGAGCTTCCATCCCTGCTGGATCCCCTGGCTGGAGCTGCAGGAGCCAGGCTGGCCAAGGAGGATGATGCTGGTGTGGTGGGCAGGGCTGTGTGGGAGGTGGAATGGGGATTTCCAGGCTGGTTTTTAGAAGATGTGTAACTATTCTTACATTTATATTTGTTTGGCAGCAAAAGAATGTTCGTGTCCTCTGAATAACTGATTTTTGAGATGGAAAAGTCTGTGGGGGATGTTGGATTTTTTTTTTTGTCTTTAAAAGAACATCAAGGAACTTTGTGTAGATCTAAATTACTTGCACAAAGGACTTACCGGGTTTGTAGTGGACAGTTTTGCTGATGAAGTGCTGATGAATCCAACTTTCACCTTGTTGGCAGGGGCCCAGCAGGGCTTGGAGGACAGAAAATACTGCAGAATTTTCCATCTCTTTTGGCTGTTAAAATAATCAGAGACTTGGAGAAATGGGACTGGAAGGGGTTTCCAGAATGTGTCCCCTGCCCAGTGAAGGTTGAGGTTGTCTTTAAACCCATCTGAAGAGTGTCTGCCTCATCTGTCCTGAGAAACCACCAGAAAATGGAGGTTTCACACCCTCCAAGGCAATTTGTTTTACTGCTTTAACTCTCCTTACAGCCAGAACATTTTCCCTTGTGCCTCCCCTAAATCTCCTGTGCTACAGTTTTCTCCCATTATGTCCTGCCACATTCCCTGTGGATGTGATGAGCACTTTTTTACTTCAGACTTTGAAACAGTTCTTTAGCTACCTGGGAGTGTTGTCATTACCTGAAGCTACATGTATCCATTTAGTTTAATCCATTCTCAGAGGAGAAATGTAACCTGAAGTTATCCTGATGTCAAGAGATTTTAAAAAGAAAAGAAAAAAAAAGGGACAGGCCACGAGAAGGAAGGTATTAAACAGAAACCAGCTGCTTTGTGTTGAGCAAATAAAGTATATGAAGTAGAAGTAAATAAAGCTTTTGTATTCATATGTTTTCTTTCCACTTGAACTTAGATTGTAGAATCACTGGGAAATTTTTAGATGGATTTTTCCAGTACCCTTCCAAACAAGAACTGTTTCAAAATATGATGAGAGTTTAAACATGATGTCTTTTGATGTCTGAAATAAGGGGTCATTACCAAAGACAAGTTGTTTGTCTGGGTGTGCAGTGCATCTGAGAGAACAGAAAATGTCAAACCCTTCACTGTGAGCCTTTCCACAGAGGTTTAAATAACAGCATTAACGAAGGTGTGACCCCTCTCATCACCTGCTGCCTTTGTCTCTTGCAGGAATCTCCTTTATGTGTATCCACAGAGCCTTAACTTCGCCAACCGCCAGGGATCTGCCAGGAACATCACAGTGAAAGTGCAGTTCATGTATGGAGAGGATCCCAGCAACGCCATGCCGGTGAGGGGAGGCCTCTGTGCTCCGTGGGAAGGGCACAGCACTCCTGGCAGTCAGGAAACTCCTGTCTTAGAACCTCACTGAAATGCATTTCAAAAGAGCAAGTTCTGAGGAATAGAAAGTGGTATCTCAGAGCAAAGAGTGCATTTGTGTAGAGTTTGCAAGGTAGCAGTGGAGCAGCTGGAATTTAACATGAGATTATTGATTATAAGGGTGGTGTGGTCCTGGCAGATGTTGCCCAGAGAGATTCTCCATCCCTGGAAGTGTCCAAGGTCAGGTTGGATGGGGCTTGGAGCAACCTGAGATAATGGAAGCTGTCCCTGTGTCATTCCTGAGATAGGATTTAAATTCCCTTCCAGCCCAACCCATTCTGGGATTCTGTCTTTGCAGCAGACACTGCTCGTGGTTGGAACAGAAGCTTTCCTTCCATGACAAAAGAATTAAAGGTGACAGCTTTGTTCAGGGCCATCAGTGATCCCCACTCAGAGAAGATCTGTGCAGGGGTGGTTTCATCCTTCACTTCTTCTGCCATGTCTGTGTCCATGTGTCACTGGAGTTGTTGAAATTGTGCCTTTTCAGTGACTAAGTGAAGTGCTGCCTGTAAGTGAAGGGGCAGGGAACAAGCAGGTGTAACTGTACAGATGCACAATAAATGGAGCTCTAAATGTCTCTGCAGGATTATGGAACAAATTCTTGGCACAGTTTTATAGGGAGGTTCCTGTGTTTTTTTCCTCTTTTTGCAGGTCATCTTTGGCAAATCCAGCTGTCCTGAGTTTTCCAAGGAAGCATACACAGCTGTGGTGTATCACAACAGGTAAATCACACTGCGAAAGTGCAGTTACTCACCAGTGCCTGGTGTTAATTATTTAACAATAAGCATCTGGACAGCACTCACAGTGACCACAGTGCCAGTTGAAGCTGTCCTTAGAGTTTTGTGGCAGCTGGGAGACAGAGTCTTTGTTTGCTGTGGTACAGATCAGCTTTGTGTGATCCTGAGCACGTAGCCCAGCTCAGCAGATGCTCCAAGTACAACTCCAGTCAGCACTCATGAATATTTATGTTCCAAACTCACGGGAGCAGGTGCCCCTGTTGTTTTCTTGGAGCCTTTTAGACATTAGGTACAAATTTGAGCTACTTCATCTTGAAAATAATTCCATTGCAGCTGGGGTGAGGGGTGCTGAATCCAGCAGGAACATTTTCCTGGCTTTGCAGCTATGCCAGGGAGAGATGTTCCAGGGGAGATTCCTGTCCTGCAGGTCGGGCTTGTGACAGTGTCCACATTGAGACAAGAGTTTATTGCTCATGTGGTTCAGTGCCTGTGTGAGGAGGAGGCTGCTTCCCTTTTTTTTTTTTTTTTTGTGGATTAGAAGTTTTTCCAGTCCTTTGTGATCAGAAAGTGAGCTTTAATCCCTTGGGATAGCCCATACTCTCCCTTCCCTGCAGATCCTTTAACTCAAATGGTTCGGTTTCGGTCTCGGTCTCGAGCACAGGGTAGCAAACCACTGTGGGTGACTCAGCTGAGGCTCTGCTCTCTGCACAGATCTCCTGATTTTCACGAGGAAATCAAGATTAAGCTTCCAGCCACTTTGACAGACCACCACCACTTGCTTTTTACTTTCTACCACGTCAGTTGCCAACAAAAACAAAACACACCTCTGGAGACTCCAGTTGGCTACACCGTGAGTGTCTTTCCATCCTTATATTTTTCAGCACAAATGCAAACATTCAAATGCATTTGCTGGCTCTTTGTTTAGCATCCCTGTGAACCCATATCCCATTGGGGAGCTTGGGAAGTTGGCAAAAGCTCAAAGGAAGCCTTAAGAAATGTGTGGTTTTGTTGTGTCCTTCTCCTTGCAGTGGATCCCGATGCTGCAGAATGGCCGGTTAAAGACGGGTCAGTTCTGCCTTCCTGTGTCATTGGAAAAGCCACCACAGGCTTATTCAGTGCTTTCTCCAGAGGTGAGCTGAGTTCTGCCTGCTGGAAACCAACAGAATACATGTGAGAAAAAATGAGAGGATGTATGTGTACATATCTCTGTGTGTGCATTTATTTATTTATTTCTTAGAAACCGTTAAATTCAGACAGAATTTTAGGGGTTTTGTGTGGCTATGTGTGTGTGATCTGACCAAAATAAATGAAAAGAAATGAAACTGTAATGAGCAGAGCCTAAGCTCTGGTCTCTGTCACATCCTTTCTCTTTCTTCCTCAACCTGCAGGTTCCTCTCCCTGGGATGAAGTGGGTGGATAACCACAAAGGGGTTTTCAATGTGGAAGTTGTTGCTGTGTCATCCCTCCACACTCAGGTGGGTGTCAAGAGCAGTCACTGGAATAAAATAATCTTCTGACACTTGAAATGCTGTCAGAGTTGATGCTGTGAAGGGTGTAACAATCCCTCGTAGTGAAATCACAATCTCATTTTCAGTTCTGAGCCAGCCCACCTGTTTTTCCACATTCTGCTGTGAGTATATTTGAGAAGTTCTGCTCAAAAATATGAGTGGTTTGGCCTTTATTCACAGCAGGGTGAATGGCCAACAGTATTTTCAGCCTGTTGTGTTTGATACAACAGCTCCAACACAGCCCAGGCAAATGATGTTTTCTTGTTCTTGTGTTCTTGTTTTCTTGTTCTTGTTTCCTTGTTCTTCTCTTTCCCCTCCTCCTCTTTTGATTCTCCCTGTAGTTTCCCTCTTTGATCTGAAAATAAAGATGACAATCATTTTGTTTAATCATTTCAGCTTTTGTTTTATTAATTCCCACCGTGTCATTTTGATGGGGTGTGTGTTTTTTATTTGTGCTGTAAGTAGTAATGTGATTTTAGTGCATTTTTGTCTGGTTTGTCTGTGGGTCCTCTAGTTTTGCCTTGATAACTTTGAAAGTAGAATTAGAATTAAATATGGGCAGATCTCTCAAAGATGATCCATTTCTACTAATTTTGTGAGATTAAATGGCCAGATAGAAAAATGAGGGTGAGAACCCATCCATGCGACACAAATCCATAGAAAATGAAGATATTTTGGGGATTCTTGCTGATTATTGGCTTTTTGCTTGTTGTAGGACCCTTACCTCGACAAGTTCTTTGCACTTGTCCATGCTCTGGATGAGCACATGTTCCCTGTGCGAATAGGAGACATGAGAATTATGGAAAACAACTTGGAAAATGAACTGAAGAGCAGCATTTCAGCTTTAAATTCCTCTCAACTGGAGCCGGTAGTGCGATTTCTTCATCTCCTGCTTGACAAACTGATCCTTCTGGTAGTAAGACCTCCTGTCATTGCAGGCCAAATAGGTATTTTATTTAAGTTTTATAGAGAATTACATAGCTGAAAGTTTGACACTTCCAATTTTATCATATTTATGTAGAAGTAAAAAAGTCCATTTTTATGCTTTATTTTAGTGCCACTAATATACCAAGTGTCTCCCAGATAAAACATGCTGGCATCCAGATCTGGGGTGATATACACAGGAGCAATATTTAATATTTAATGGAAAGCTTCTAAGAAGGACTGGGAATTTGGTGTCCAAATTGAGCCACGAGAAAAAGAGCCTGATTTTCCTGGATGCTCAGCATGTTTTTAGCACTGGAGCTTGTTAAGCTGTGTCCATCCTGACAGAAAGTAGGGATTTCAGCCTTATTAGTCACCTTGGACAATCTGGAAGTAGGTAAAACAGGAAAATACAGATGCTGCATGTTGCTGCTGTGGATCTGATACTGCCAGCATGAATTAAACCCTTTTTTTGCTCCCTGTGAAGGGCTAAGCTCTGGCACTACAAAAAATCTCAAGTTTAAGTGAGGATTAGATCCTTACTATTTAAAACAGCATTTTTTGCAGGTTGGTTTTTTTTTTTTTTTTTTTTTTTTTTTTTTTTTTTTTTTTTGTAGGAAACCTGAATTTGGACGTGGTGGAATATAAGGATCTAAGACTGCTTTAAAAATACTTCAAAAATTTTTCATAGCTGTATAAATTATTTATGTAATCTTTCTGGGAAAGAATTTACCTGCATTTTTATTTTATATTTTAATGTTCTTTCACTCTTTCAGTGTTCTATATTGGTTTAGTTGGTTTGTATGGAATATTATGGACATTAGTGATAGGATTTATTTAAAAAAAGATTTTCATTCTTTAGCTGCTGTCGTTTTCCTTAATTTTTCTAGCATATCTGCTTCAGTCTGTGTGTTATTTTTTGTGCTCATTTTCAGAGCAGCTTTTTTCTCTCAACAAAATGAAATTGTTCATTTGATACAGTTTGTATTTTGGCTAAGGCTTAAATAGAAGAAATAATTAACTGAGAAAAGCATGATAAATATCCAAAGGGCATTATCCATCAATTAAACAAAGACTTGCTCTTGTTACCATTGCAGCTGATGACCAAAGTTGGGCTGGTTCCAGAAATGGAGCCTAAATTCATTAAGTTTATTATTATAAAAGTGGCAGCTGGTCACTGGAGCAGCTGTCCTGCTCTCAGGCTGGTCAGACGCGTTCAAACGCCAGGCTCAGTTTGGGATGAGAAATGCTTGCTAGGCTCTAAGAAGCCCCACCATTTACCCTGTAGGAGGTGGATGAAGAGCACATTTAGGATTTCCCCTGGCTCCTGCTGCAGTCTAAACCAAACTCCTCCCTTTTTGCTTTCAGTGAACCTGGGCCAAGCATCTTTTGAGGCGATGGCATCGATCATAAACAGACTTCACAAGAACTTGGATGGCAACCAGGACCAGCATGGCAGGAACAGCCTGCTTGCTTCCTATATTTATTATGTTTTTCGCCTACCCAACACCTATCCCAACTCACCATCACCAGGTAGCTCTGTTTTTTTTTTTTCTTTTTCATTTTTAGTTCAAGTTTGTTAAAAGAAGGCAGAAGCCACTTGCTGGCAGGGGCTGTGTGGCTGCTTCCCTGCCGGGCCCTATTATTAATTTGCCAGTGTAGCCACTTAAAGATGAGTTTAATTACTGTTAGTTGTGTCAGAGGTTCAATAATTTGATGATTTTAAATACGTGTCACTGATGAAGGATTGTGAATTATGGCAAAAAACTGGGGTTTAAGGTTTTTTCCTATGAGACAGGTGTGATGCACTCCTGGCCTGTCATGTTTCCCAGTTTCCTTCACAAGAGGAACTTTAATCAAGTTCCAGCAAAAGTTTAAACACTGGCTGGATGGAATAGATATCCAAAGGGTATTATCCATCAATTAAACAAAGACTTGTAGTTGATGACCAAAGTTGGGCTGATTCCAGAAATAGAGCCTAAATTCATTAAATTTATTATTTATATAATATTTTGCATATTTTAATGCATGTGTATACACACACACACACATATATATATAAAACATGTTATTTTTATGTATACGTATAAAATATAGACATTATATATTTAAAGCAGGAGTGTAAAATCCTATAAAACACATGTCTGGGTACAGGAGAGAAGCAAATTAATCCCAGCCTTGCTGAGAGCAAGGGATGGGAAAGAGGTGGCATGAGTGATAGCCATGGAAAACCAAGTTTTGGAAGGAATGTTCCTGCACAGACTGGGGAAGCTCTGAGAGGTTTTGGGAAGATTTTGTACCTAAAACTGTGCCCACCTTTGGTGGGTTTTGAGTGTGAGGTCTGCAAAACATCCTGTTAGCTAAAGACAATCCCACAGGGATTGTCTGCTTCCCAGTGGATAAAAAACAGCTTTTTATTCCTGGAGTGACCGGGCAGGGCTGGGTGTCCTGAGGGTGGAGGATGGCCAGAGTGACCAGGCACTGGAGGTCTGGGTGTCCTGAGGGTGGAGGATGGCCAGAGTGACCAGGCAGGAGAGGCTTGGCTGTCCTGAATGGGTCTGGGTGATGGAGGATGGCCAGAGTGACCAGGCAGTGGAGGTTTGGGTGTCCTGAGGGTGGGGGATGGCCAGAGTGACCAGGCAGTGGAGGTCTGGGTGTCCTGAATGGGTCTGGGTGATAAAGGATGGCCAGAGTGACCAGGCAGTGGAGGTCTGGGTGTCCTGAATGGGTCTGGGTGATGGAGGATGGCCAGAGTGACCAGGCAGTGGAGGTCTGGGTGTCCTGAATGGGTCTGGGTGATGGAGGATGGCCAGAGTGACCAGGCAGTGGAGGTTTGGGTGTCCTGAGGGTGGGGGATGGCCAGAGTGACCAGGCAGTGGAGGTCTGGGTGTCCTGATGGTGGAGGATGGCCAGAGTGACCAGGCAGTGGAGGTCTGGCTGTCCTGAATGGGTCTGGGTGATGGAGGATGGCCAGAGTGACCAGGCACTGGAGGTCTGGGTGTCCTGAGGGTGGAGGATGGCCAGAGTGACCAGGCAGGAGAGGCTTGGCTGTCCTGAATGGGTCTGGGTGATGGAGGATGGCCAGAGTGACCAGGCAGTGGAGGTCTGGGTGTCCTGAATGGGTCTGGGTGATGGAGGATGGCCAGAGTGACCAGGCAGTGGAGGTTTGGGTGTCCTGAGGGTGGGGGATGGCCAGAGTGACCAGGCAGTGGAGGTCTGGGTGTCCTGATGGTGGAGGATGGCCAGAGTGACCAGGCAGTGGAGGTCTGGCTGTCCTGAATGGGTCTGGGTGATGGAGGATGGCCAGAGTGACCAGGCACTGGAGGTCTGGGTGTCCTGAGGGTGGAGGATGGCCAGAGTGACCAGGCAGGAGAGGCTTGGCTGTCCTGAATGGGTCTGGGTGATGGAGGATGGCCAGAGTGACCAGGCAGGAGAGGCCTGGCTGTCCTGAGGGGCTCTGGGTGATAAAGGATGGCCAGATTGATCAGGTAGTGGAGGTCTGGGTGTCCTGAGGGTGAGGGATGGCCAAACTGACCGGGCAGGGCTGGGTGTCCTGAGGGTGAGGGATGGCCGAACTGACCAGGCAGGAGAGGCTTGGCTGTCCTGAGAGGCTCTGGGTGATAAAGGATGGCCAGAGTGACCAGGCAGTGGAGGTCTGGGTGTCCTGAGGGTGAGGGATGGCCAGAGTGACCAGGCAGGAGAGGCCTGGCTGTCCTGAGGGGCTCTGGGTGATAAAGGATGGCTGGACTGACTGGGCAGGCCTTGCTGTCCAGAGGGGCTCTGGGTGAGGGGTGGCCGCACTGACTGGACGTCCCCGCAGGTCCCGGCGGCCTGGGGGGGTCCGTGCACTACGCCACCATGGCCAGGTCGGCCGTGCGCCCCGCCAGCCTCAACCTGAACCGCTCGCGCAGCCTCAGCAACAGCAACCCCGACATCTCCGGCACCCCCACCTCGCCCGACGACGAGGTGCGCTCCATCATCGGCACCAAGGTACGTCTGTCCTGTCCTGTCCTGTCCTGTCCTGTCCTGCCAGGGACCCCTCAGAGCCCCAGCACCTCCCAGTCCTTCCTGAGTACCAGGGAAGGGCTTGGGGGTTGTCCCAGCCTCTCCTCAGCCTTCTCCCAGCAGTTGCCGTTGGCACTGCAGGAACGCCGCTCCTTGGAAATGTTTCTGACTTTTGGAGCCGTCCTGGAGTGCGTCTTCCACAAGTGTGGGGGCTGAGGGCAGGAGACCTTCTGGATTTGTCTCCCCCTCACTTTTTGCATGGCCAGCAGCCGAATCCTGAGCCCGGCTCTGTTGTGTCTCCCCAAACCTTGCACCCTCTTACCCCGCTCTTCCCTCCTAACCGCAGACTCCTCTGCATTCAGCTGCTCAGGTTTCTCTACTCCTCGTGTCCAGAGTGGGTGTCTTGCACACAGCAGGAATATTCCTGCTCCCTGCGTGGCCCAGAGAGGGTTTGGGATGCTTGGTGAGAGGCACAGTCTGGCCAGCTGAGCACAGGGGGACTGACTCCCACACTGACTGCCCACCCCCCAAAGTGACATTCCAGGGTGGGTGCAGAGCACCCAGCATAGTTGTGCTCTGGCTCTTGAGGAACCATAAATCCATCTCCTCCTCCTGACTTCTGACTGCACAGAACCACCACAGTCCCAATCTGAGCCCTTCATTTTGTGCCTGAAGTAGGTGGGATGAGCCAGGACAAAGCAGTGTTGGTAATTCCCTCCCTTGAGAGGGGTACCCAAGCTGCTTTGGGGTTCTCTTTTTTTTTTTTTCTTTTTTTTTTTTTATTCTTCAAACTGTGATAACTTCATCAGGGTGAGACTCCTTCCCACCATGACCTTTCACTCTTCCAGCACAGGTGAATTCCTGAGCCATTCAGGGAGTTTTTAAATTCCTTTGGAAGTTTAGGGAGCAAGGTTGTTACCAAAGCCACCACCCTGACCAGACAGGCTTGACATGGCTGATGCTGGGTTTTATAAGAGCAAGAAAAACACAGTTTGAGGAAGAGGTTACCAATTTTAAATGAATAACCACATCATTTGCTGACCAAATAAGAGGCTGAAGAATTGTGAGTAGGCAAATGATTATTTCTTACATCAAAGTCTGGACTTAGAAGTCTTGAAATATTTTGAAGACCACTTCAGTATCTTGCTAATTAAACAAGCCTGACCTTTTGTGAAATGCCACAGGCACTGATGTGCATATGGAATTTACCCAGGCTATCAGAAGTTTAACGTGTGCTGGCTTAGTGAATAATGTCACAGTAGAAAACGAAGAGTGATTTTCTTCCAGAGGTGTAGTTCAGGTTTTAAAGGGAAACCTATTCTGTGGATAATTGTTGAGGGAAAAGTTTCCTTTAGGGTAGTCTGAGCATCAGGAATGAACCTCAGTCTGGCTATACAGACTTTTGGTTGAGTATAATTATTTCTGTTCCTTAGTATCAATAGACAAAAATAAGACACTTCCTGAGATGCTGACATGAGTGAAAGGGTGCAGAAATCCCTGTTGTTTCTCCTAGTAATGGCTTAAGGAATAGATAGATTCTAATTTGAAGTGCAGATTCCCTATCTCAGGGAGTTTTCTGCTTTAAAACAACTCAAATTGTGGGGTTTTTTGTTGTTTGAGGGAGGTCTTCAAAGTCGAGTCTTGTGTTATTTTTTACTCTAATGTAAGGTGTTTAGGGGTGTGGTTGGTATAAGTGCTTTAAGTCTCCCTTTTCCCTTGAGTCTCCCTTATCTCCTCTTACTTCATTTTGAAAACTCTTTACAGGATTTGGAAGATTTCTGTTTATTGTCACAGCAGAGGAGGTCTTAGGTCTGTCGCCATCATTTGTGAATTGAAACCATGTAAATTTTATTCCCTACTAAAGAAAATTTATTAAATGTCTAAATATACATGTTTCAAGTGATCCTGGAATGCTGGAGATGTGCTGGGAAAAACCCAGAAGACGTTGTGGAGTTCCATTGCTCTGCCAGTGGATTTTCACAGATGTGGGTTATGTTCCTGCACAGACCCAGCTGCAGGTTGAACCCCAGGGGCAGCACAGAATTTAACAACAGCTTTGTGAACTTTGGAGTGACTCTGCCAAGCAATAAGGAGCTCCTGTACTCTTTTTGTTTTCTGAAGAGGAAAGAATCCTTCCCTTTCAGATTTTTACAAAATGACTTTTGCTTCTGCAAACACAGTGTGTGTTTAATTGTTATCCTCAGAACCAGAGCGACAAGATTAGGAAACCCTGAGAGAGAAATGTGAGGGGGATAAAGGCATTTTCAAAATTAGTCCTGATTTTACAAAACAAGAGCTTAGTTCAGCATTCTGCAAAGCCTATTCGACTTTAAATCACTGTGAGCAAAATAAAGCATGTTTATGGGGCTGAGCAGGGCACAGGGCTTTGATTTATTCCTGCCAAAAAGTAATTGAGATTAAAACACTCTCCTTATGTGTTCAGTATTTTTTTTATTGGACATCTTAAGCAAAATTACAGCACTGCTGAGCTCTGCCTCGAGGAGCTCGGTGGATTAATGGTTTGAATCCCAGGTTACAGCTCTCACGCCAGGTTCAACCTTGAGGTGGATTTTAGTTTGCTGAGAGAAATAAATGATTTGGCTTGGTGGACTTTGCAGCTGATGCTGATAACTGGGATGAAATGGGCTGCACCTTTGCTTTGTGTATTGGGAAAAAGCCCTAAGTTGGCACAGAAATGAAGATAGAAGCTCTCACTCAGTTGAGGGTTGTCAGAATCAATGTGTGGCATTTATAAGGATTTGTGTCTGTCAGAGCTGCTTCCTGGGACCCAGGGAAGTCCACTCCATCCCCCTGAATGTTCCTGATTTGGGAGCAGCCTGGGTGACAGCACAAGTATAAATTTTTCCTTCTTTCTGAGTGTCTTAAGGAGAAGAGAGCAGAGAGAGGAGGGATCCACAGTAATTTTGCCAAAATGATCCATTGCAGTAGAATTTTGGAGTACAGGCTAGATGGAGCTTTTGAAAAGCAGGATGTTTTTTCAAATATTTTGCTTGGCAAAACAGGTTGGTTCCAGAAAAGGCACGTGCTCTTTCCTCCCTTTGCCACAGTGCCCAGAGGAAATGCCAGAGTGTCCATGTGAAATCCTGTCCACAGGTTATTCTGCCAGCAGTGCTGGACTTTTATTCCATAGGCAGTGAGCCCTGTGAGGATTGACAGTCAGCCTCTTCAGTTTCTCAGAATTTTTGTAAGAATTGTAGAGCTTATGAAATCTGGGCTACCCTGAAGGTGCTGGAAGTCTCAGAGAGCATCCTGATATCTCAGCACCAGTTTTTCTCTGTCACAGTGTAAATCTCACCTGGCTCCATGGGAATGGGTTTAAACTGAGCAAAGGACAAATAGGATTTTTCAGGAGGAGGAGAGTTTTTGAATGTCAAGCATTCCAGACAGGACAGGCCAGACCAGAGCTGTTGACAGGATTAATGTTCTGTATGTATGTGAGATATAAAACAATCCTTTGGACTCGATGTCTCGACAGGCACCTGAGAACTCAGGTTCTAAGTGCTGATGTGTTTGCAGTGTACCCATTTTGAATGCTTGCAAGGACTGAACTTTGACTGCTGTATGGCATGCAACATGTAATATTTCTTTCCTTTCCCAACTGCTTTCTGTCACATGCCCAGGGCTTGGACCGCTCCAATTCCTGGGTAAACACTGGTGGTCCAAAAGCAGCCCCATGGGGATCCAACCCCAGCCCAAGTGCAGAGTCAACACAGGTGGTGTCTTCGGTAGAGGTTTTTCTGCCTTTGTTTTCCCTGATGTTTCCCTGTAGAATATCTTCCTTTCAGTGCATATTCCAGTTTTGGTGGTGTTTTTTTTTTTTTTTTGTTTTTTTTTTTTTGTAATTGTTTATATGGCAACTTTTCAGTTTGATTTTATAAATTCTCATCTTCTTCCCCACCATCCCACCACACTGCATGAAAAACCTCCGATCGCGTGAACGTGTCCCCCCTTTCATTTCAGTGGTTGCTGGTCTGTGAAATGTAAATGCTGTGACTGCTTTTGTTTTCTTTTTTTTTTCTCTTTCTCTCACACTAGTTTCAGCTTCAGGTGGAGCACATTTCTAAGTGGGAACATTAATCACAGCTTCATAGTTTTGTCCATGTTTGCCATTCCTTTCGATGTCGTGAGCCATTTTGCCATTCTCATCAAGCATTTAGTACTCATCGTCCAGTAATCCTTCATGACTTGTTTGAGTGGAATATTGTGAACCCAAACTGATTGCCACATATGAAATTCTCTCTTAAAACATGTCAATTTGAGTGCTGGAGGCAGTGATTTGCCAGGGCCAATTGTATTGTTCTGTGTTGCAAAGTATGAGAACTTTACAGCAGCTTCAGTCAGGAAGAGTTTATTTAGCCCCCATTGCCTGCTGCTCTCCACTGCATGGTTGCCTTGAACATACCTCTCAACTGCTCCTCCTTCCCAGTTTATGAGCCTTCCCAAAATATAGTCCAAGTTCACTTGCTCTCTGGCAAATTATTTCCATCAGAAGCAGAACTTGAATGATTTTCCCCTTGACCATGGCAGCAGCAGTGTGGCTGTGGGTACATCCCCCCAGGCTTAGCCTCTGGTGGATTGAGAGGTATGGGCTGAAATTCCAAATATTACCTGTGCATATTGATAAAATGCAGCGATGGAAAAGTTTCATGCTTTGCAGCATTGTCTTTGTACATCAGAACATGCAGTTCTTTAAATAACCTATGTCTTAAAACCAATCAGAATTGCTGTCATTTTGTTTAGACCCAATCTGTAAATGCCTAAGAGTTTGAGAATGCTTAAAAAGCTGTAAAAGCCCTACAGTTGGAAGAGTATTTTTGTAAACGTTCTTTGTCCTTGAGCTGCAAAACCCATCCACGGCAAACTTTAATGTCCTGTCATCATTCATTCATCTCCACTCCGTAGGCTACGGATCGAAGTTGTAATCGTATGTCTTCGCACACTGAGACGTCAAGTTTCTTACAAACATTAACAGGACGATTACCAACCAAAAAGGTAGATTTCAGTGGAGACAATTGATATTGTGGGGCAGGGAGGTCAAGTCATTCTGAAAACATGATGCAATTTATTCTTTTATTTATAGCCTGATTATTTTTTCCCCCCCCCGAGGTCATTAGGAACTGCTGGTGCTTAACACCTCTGCATATCCAGGCTGTAGGGAATGTGAAGTATTTGGAGTTGAATTGGGAAGAATTAAATGATCAGGAGTTGCTTGTCTGATTTAATGACCATAGTGTTTGGGGCCAGTTTATTACTGGCTTTCAAAAAATATGAATAGCACTGTCTAGACATGTAAATGATGCATTTTGTGTGCAAAATGAAAATGTGTTGGATGGCTTGGTATGCTGAGCTCACTTATCCAGGTGTTAATCCAGAGAGACTCCAGAAAGGGAATGGGAGTCACTTTGAAAGTGAACTCCCTTACAGGAAATGAGGACCTCGTAAACAATGTCAGAAAGGCAAAATGCCAGAGCTTTTGTTTAAAGAAAATGTGGCCGCTGCCGCTGTCAGTCTGTGGGTTGGTCTTTTCTGAGAAAAGAAATCCAAGAGCTGTTTCAGCCCCGTGTTTCTTTCTTACTGCTTTAAGTCCTTTCTCACAGTAAATACACATTTTTGTACAAATCATTTTATATGTCCACTTCTTACTCCTTTTTCCTGCGAAAATCAGACCAGGCAGAAAGGTAGACTTTTTAAACTAAACTAATTTGAGCACCAACCTTTTTTTTTTAATTATTATTTCTTGGGGGCGGGCGGAAAATTCTTTTGACACTTGAGATTCAATCCTGGAGCGAGATGCTGTGAAACGTTTCTCACATCACATGTCATAACCTCATCCCTCATTGTTAGCTGGGGATTTCTTTATGGGATGCCACCGCTGCTGTCATGTCCTCAGTTATTTAGTTTGCTTAACTCATTGTTTGCCATACTTGCCACGGACCGTGCTGACATTTCTCATGGGGGCTGTGTTGGGAGCTGCTCTGGAGGCTCGGGCTCACTCTGGGTTTGACTCTCTAGCTTTTTCACGAGGAGCTGGCCCTGCAGTGGGTTGTGTGCAGCGGGAGCGTGCGGGAGGCGGCCCTGCAGCAGGCCTGGTTCTTCTTCGAGCTGATGGTGAGCAAACACCTTCCTGATATCTCCCAGCCCCTGCTTTCAAACAGAACCTGCAACAGCTGCAAGTGGCTGTGCTGTAATTTATATCCCCATAGGTGAAGAGCATGGTGCATCATCTGTATTTTGCTGACAAACTGGATGCGTCGAGGAAGAATCGTTTCCCGGAGCGCTTCATGGATGACGTGTCTGCACTGGTCAGCACAATTGCTGGTGATATAGTCTCCCGCTTCCAGAAGGTGATGGCAAACAATTACACTGAGCCCAGCTGGGCCACCAGCCCTCCTGCCTCTTGTTTGCTTGAAAACACACAGGGTTCTTCATCTGCTTTCTGGTTTTCTCTTCCTTCTCTCCAGGACACGGAAATGGTGGAGCGGCTCAACACCAGTCTTGCGTTTTTCCTCAATGATTTGTTGTCCATCATGGACAGAGGATTTGTTTTTGCTCTTATTAAGACCTGCTACAAACAGGTGATTGCAGATAAACATTGTGGCTTAACTGGGCTGTGGCAGAGCCTGCTATTGTTTGATTTCTCTGGACAGACAGTAAAATATGGGCACAGTTCAGGTCTTCTTACAGCAAGGCATTCTCAGAGGTGATTTAGGGTTTACGCCTCTCTGATTACACTCTTAACTGTTAATTAGAAGTCACTCCCTGGAGTGAATGGACATACACCAGGAAGGGAGAATTATTCCCTTTGTTCACCACATTCAGAGTAATTGAATCAAAAATTAGTGGGAGGTTCTGTGAGGGAGCTCAGACTGTCATGGTCTCTTAAGGACACGGTGACCCCTGATGATCATATTGATTACTGAGCTCCTCTTCCATCCTTTGGGGCATGCAGGGTGTCCTTCCCCATAAGGAGGGCACCTCATTTGCAGTGTGACAGGGAAATTACCCTGAACCACAAAGTTTTGTTTGACTACAAGCATCCATTCTGACACTGTGTACAAAGAAGATGACAAGGGATCAGTGGGAAGTGGGACTAAGCTGGGACTCATTTTCCCTGTAGAATCTAAAACATTCTCTGTAAGGGGCAGAAGAACAGCAAGAGCATTTAAGATTTTAAGCTGCCTGCTGTATATTACATATGTGTCATTAATTATATTTTTATATATAAAAGATATATGTATAAAAACCAACCTGCATCTTGGAGCTGTTAGTGCATCACACTGTGGTCCTCACAACTCCCTGCTGGAATCAATAGGATGTGGGAATTACAGAATCAAAGAATGGTTTGGGTTGGAAAGGACCTTAAAGAAAATCTTGTTCCAACCCCCCAGCAGGTGAAGTCTACAGTTCTTCATTTGGTTATTTAAATACAACTGATGTATAGATTTTGGATTGAGAGATATGTCTAGGATGTGTGTGGCTCCTGCACATCAGGAACTGAATTTCTGGCACAAAAAAGTGCTGTGGACGTGGGTGTGACCATTTAATGACACCAAGCTCTCCAGTTCTTGCTTTGGGAGTGATTTTGGGTGGGCCCGGAGGGCTCACCTTGCAGTTACACTCTCTTTTGGTGCTGACTGCAATGCTGTGGGCTGGATTTTCCAGGTGTCTTCAAAGGTGTATTCCTTAACAAATCCAAGCAACCTGGCATCTCTGAAGCTGGACTTCCTGCGCATCATTTGCAGCCATGAGCACTATGTCACCTTGAATTTACCCTGCAGCTTGCTCACACCACCTGCATCTCCATCACCATCTGTGTCTTCAGCCACTTCCCAGGTACTGAGAAATTTGGGAAATACAAGTTGGGCTTGGAGCTGAGAATGAAATCCTCTGAGGCAGTTGTATCACTGTACCTTCAATCCCCCTTGCTAATATTTTTGGAAGCGTTTAGTTAGGAATCAGTTTTTCCTGCCACAGAGGTTCTGATTTCTTTTGATCTTTTATTATTGAGAAAAGAGTGCCCATATCCCTCTCCTGGTAGTGACCACACACTGTCCTTAGGGACCTGGTCCCCTCTTGTATTGGACAAACACAAATAAGCCATAAAGGAAAATACTTTGTCCAGTTGCCCCTTTCTGGCAACACAAGGGATTTCTGAGCTCCCTGCAGCTTAGTCCTGGTCTGCTCAGAAAAAGTAATTTGAATTAGTGTGTCAGTCAAGTGGATTAATTAGTTGCAAAATTACATAAATAAATCAATGAAAGCCTTCTTCAGCCTGAATAAGAGCATCCTTGAGTTGAAAGTTAAACCAATCCACTTTTAAAGGTTATTTGGTTTAACTTTCCTAACAGGGGAAGACAATAACAACAAACAGAATTAATGGAAGGGTTACTGAGCTGGGATGGAATTTAAGTGTAGATGTGCTTTGATCCAAACAAAAAAGGGAAAAGGCATGAGGTTGTCTTTAATTCTGAAACCTGCTTCTTATGTATTTCCTAAGCTTTGACTTTTTTCAGGATGCAGCTTCTGAAACTTGATTTTTTTCAGAGTTCTGGGTTCTCCACCAATGTCCAAGACCAGAAGATTGCAAATATGTTTGAGTTGTCTGTGCCTTTCCGCCAGCAGCATTACCTGGCCGGGCTGGTGCTCACAGAACTGGCTGTCATTCTAGATCCTGATGCAGAAGGGTAAATCTTCACAAAGTCTTGTTTTTCAAAGAGCTTTCTGTAGTTCTGAGCAAATGGTGGGTGCAAAGAAAGTCCTGGCATGGCCAGAATTTATATAAATTAGTAAGCTGTGGTAAGAAAACAGCAATTTAAGAATCTTCTTTCTTCTTGCCCCTTCTGTTTCTTCCTTATCCCAGACTCTGTAAACCTGATTTCAGTCACATTTTTCCAGCTGAGAAGAGGGAAAGAGGTTCCTGCTGGAGCCCCCAGGTGCCACAGGGGCACTGCTGGAGCTCTGAAAGGAAAATAGCTTTTCTCAAATGTAACAGGAAAATCATTTCCAACATTTAGGAAGTCTCTCTTGCTGGTGGTTTTAAATGTTACAATATATTTTGCCTGTGGTTCTCCCAGCTCTTTTTAACTGTAAATTGTGCATTAATGAGGCCCCTGTGGGTTACACAAATAGACAAATAGAGTCAAGCATGCAGAGTTTGTCAGTGACTTGCCTGGCTTGTGCAGCAAATAATTTTCTGCTGTAGTCCTGACATCCAGTCTGTTCCTTGTGTTATTTAGGGCTGTTTTCTGCCTTGCCTCTTTAAAATGGGTTGCAATGGAAATTATTGATTGCTTCCACAGTCCTGAGTTCCCTCACAGACATTTTTCTCAAGGTGGACTCAGAAATATCAGCCGAGTCAACGAATGCTGATGATTCATGGTTAATTCTGCCCCTTTGCCAAGATGTCTCTGGAGTTAAACATTCATTCTGTTTCCTCTTGGAGAAGAAAGTGATGCCCTAAACTGGAATATTTTCCTGTATATATACATAACACACTGCAGTCCCATTTGTTTTGGCCTGAAATGGAAAAAGCAGCAAATCTTTACCCATATGTGCTGTCTGCAGAAATCCTTTTTGTGCCAGAGGAGCATCCTGCTCACTGGTTAGAAATCAGGCTCTGTCTCTGAGTGTGTCTGCCCTTGTTCTTCACGAACTTTCTGTTCTCTACCTGCCTACCAAGCCCTTAAGTCTGGCCCAGGATGGTAATTTCTGCACAGAGGAGCTTGCTGGTGTCCACTGGGGACACAACTCCTCTCTCAAGCCTTGTCTAGCCAGAAAAAGGCCCCTGGTACCAGTTCAGCTCTGGAGATCATTTTGATCCAAGCTCCTGAAACTGGGGGCAGATGTATACCTGTAAAACATTTACTTTTTTACTCTTTTCCAGAAAAACCTGGAGTTTCAGGCTTGTTGACTTCACAAGCTCAAACCCTGTGCATTTCTCCTGGTAGATCTATCAGATAAAGTAAATCAAGTTCAGCTCTGCTCTTCCCTTGCTGTGAAGACTTTGAACAGTCATGCATGATCACCAGAAGAGGGTTCACACTTGCCTTCCATAAAATATTGTAGCCAGCACTGGAGAAAACTCAGAATTGTTCCCAGTTCATTATTCTGCAGCGGCAGTGGAAAGGAGTGTTCATCTAGTTGCTTATTGTGTTAGAGATCTGCTTTAGACCTTGATAGGTAATCCAGAGCCTTAAACGTGTTCTCTCCTTGCTCTTTTTGCTCCATTAGCAGGATATGTTTAGTTTTAGCTCATTTTATAAGAACTACTTGGATTGAGTTGGACAGAGGAGCCAGCTCCCTGGTGCCTGGAGGTGTGTGTTGGATACATCCCTCAGTGTGACAGGGTGCAGTGTGACAGGGTACAGAGCAGCCCTGCAGAGCACCTGCAGCCTGAAAAACAGGACAAACAAAGCTTGCAGGGGAAGGGATTCAGGTGAACAGGTGAACGTGACAGGGCCCAGCTGCTGGGCCCTGCACAGTTGTCTCTGCAAACACTGCAGGGATGCTTTGGCCATGACACACAGCACCCACGCTGTCCATCTTGGCTGAGGGTGCAGGTCAGAAGTGAGAAAATCAGAATTCAGCCCTCAGAGTTCAGTGTCAGAGTCGGTTTTGCACAGGTGTGAGTGGGTGTTGACAGAAATCCAGGCCAGGGCTGAGATAAGGGACAGGAGGGAGGGAGGTGAGATCAATTCGCTGCCTTATCAGACAGGAAGAGCAGGGGGCTGCATTTCCTCCTCTCCACCAGGGATTGATCCACCACAGTGCCCACCCAGCTCTGGGAAAGTGACAAAGAAATCCATGGCTCCCTAGGTTGGAATTATGCAGCATTGCTTGGATGTTTTCTCTATCTGCAGTTTTATGGCCTGTGGGATAGTTTCCCTTGAATTTTTAAAAACACCATTTAGGTGCCACACCTTCAAAATAGTACAAAGACTTTTCTTTATCCTTAATCTGAAGGAACCAGTCACTTAAATAAGCATTTCCTTCCTAGTTGTTAAGGCTCTCACTAATTACACAAACAAGCAATTGTAGGATTTCATTATGGCTTGATTAAAAGCCGCAGGGAGGACCTGCAGCTCCGATAGCTGATGTCCTCCCAAGCTGTACTGCTGCCTTATAGTCAACTTCAAACCCCCAAAAATCCAGTCAAAGCCTCTTTTTTTAACCAGAACTCACCTCTACTTTTCAGGTAAAGTGGATACTGCCTGAAATTCAGCACTTGTTTTAATACCTCAGGTCTGAACATTGCAGCTTATGTTTTGCTACTGCCTAATGTCTGAGCTTCCTTGGCTGCTTCATGCATGGGGTAAAGTGTCTTCTTGGCTGATTTGCCTACAGAAGCAAATAGCTGCAGAGAGAGCCTGCTATTTGCTCTGGGAGAGTTTTGCCTCTGCGTGGTGGCTGAGGGGATTGAAAGGAGCAGAGTCCTTGAGAGATTTCAGGGGAGTTTTTGTGTTTCAAGGAGGGTCACACATGGTGCTCTGCAGAAGGGCTCTGCAGTGTTTGCATATGAATAATGACAGAAGCCATTTTGGCTATTTTTCCTTCTATCCCTTCATGTCTTTGCCACTTTTTATTCAGAATTATGGATCTGTAGTCTCCTGTTTTGGTTTAGTAGTTGCATGGGGTAGGGTGGGAAGCTGAAGCAGAAACTTCTTAATCATTTGATTAAAGCCATGTTCTGGTTTAGGAGGGTTTGTCTCTGTGTAAATGGTGTTAAATAGCAACAAAAAAAAAGAATACAATGAATAGTTTTACTAAACCCACTGTCCTCTCAAGTTTCTCTCCCTGTTTTCCAAATTCCCTAAGGTTTTTTCTAAGAGTTTTTAGTAGATTCAATGCTTCAGCATAGCAGTAGCTGGGACTTTGGGGTTTTTTAACAGAATATATGAGAGTGTTCACGTTATACTGAGTGTGCATTCCATGAGATATTTTTGCCCATTTTACAAGGCACAGTGAAAAACCAGCCAACCATCTGTAAAATCCATGGGAGATCAAAAAAACCCATGCAACGGCAGTTCGCACGAAGTTAAAAATAAAAAGCGGGATTTTTTTTTTTTCCTTTTTGAAGCCCCTTAGTTACAAAAGAGAGTTTGCTTTGAAGATATTAACTAATGTGCATGACCCAACTGTCTTTTAACAGTTTATTTGGATTGCATAAGAAGGTCATCAACATGGTACACAACCTGCTGTCCAGCCACGACTCGGACCCGCGGTACGCTGACCCCCAGGTAAAGGCCCGGGTGGCAATGCTGTATCTACCTCTGATTGGCGTGATCATGGAAACTGTGCCTCAGCTCTATGACTTCACAGGTATTTGATATTCTCTGCCTTGGCTGTCTGCTCGCCAGACTTGGGTGTTTGGGTTCTAAAATTGAATTATGAACGCCTTTGCTGTCGGATGAGGTTGTTTCTGAATTGCGATTTGGACATTTTTCGTGTTTGTTTTCACTTGCAAAATGTGCCTTCAATGCCTGTTAACACTCAAGCATTTGCCCACTTGTTGGAATGAAATAAAAAAAATAGCAGTGCATTTTAGTTTACATCCCACTGGCTGATGCAAATGCAGAGCCAGCTTCCATCTGTCTCTGACCTGCTTAAAAAGTCACCCCTCACACTCATACCAGAGTCCCTAAATCCAAAGGATAAGCAGAGTTCCTAATTCCAAAGGATAAGCAGTATTCCTCTTCTTCCTCCTATCATGTGCTCCATCAGCAGTTCATTTTCAGGAGTGCTTTGCAAAGTGTCCCAAAGAGCAGCAGAGGTTATATCAAATCAGGGCAGGGAGTCCAGTCAGGAATAGTTTGGAATTTAGAGTTCTCCTCTACATCCTCTGAGTTTCATGACACAATAAAGCTGCAAGAAGGGATTTGGAGTATTCAGAGGGACAAAAGGTCTGTTGTTAGAAGGGTTTCGGGTACTGAGGTTGTGTAAGTTGCATTTGGGAATTGCTTTCTTTGCTTTCATGGCCTCAAATCATTGTCCTGTTCTTTGCAGGACCCCTTGAGTGGGATGATTTTCAGTTTGCATTCCCAGCTCAGTGAGACCAGCACTGTGGATGGAGTCTGGGGGGTGAAGCCTTGATTTGGGGCTTGACTAAAGTCCTGTGTTTCTCTGCAGAGAGTCACAACCAGCGAGGCAGGCCGAGCTGTGTTGCCGTGGACGATTACGAGAACGAAGGTGGCAGCATGATCAACCAGACAGTGGCCATGGCCATTGCAGGGACTTCTGTCCCCCAGCTCACCAGGCCCAGCAGTTTCCTACTCCCTTCTTCGGTACAAATCCCTCTCTCTCCGTTTCCTGACCCTCAGTCTGTGTCAACCAGCAGATATTCAGCAGGTTCTGTGGGGACCTACATCAGTTTGCAGTTGGGTGTGCAGAGGGGCAGCAAAGGGGACAAACCGCATTTGCACGTTGCTGTGAGTGTATCAAGAGGGGCATAAGAAAATGCCATGGAGGGATAGGAATCAACAAACCTCATAAAGTGGGAGAATTCTCTTTCCTGATAAAGATTCTTCTGTTCTCAAACAATCTTATAAAACCTCTGTGAAGTGCAGTAGTCACTATGAGCTTTAAATCCTGAGAACAAATTCTACCCCAGGTAAATCCCACCTGGCTGAAGACAAGGAGGGGCCATTTTCCCTGTTCTGTGCACAGAGAGGGCATCCTGATTCTGGTAGCAGGCAGACCCTCCCATTTCTGCCTTCTCTTGCCTTTACTCCAGGACCATGACCCCGTTTTGCTGGGGTTTAGGTGCACTCTCAGTGAGACACTGATAGATGCATGAGATAACGTGAAGCCCCTCTGCTTAACCCCTAAGCTGCTGAGGTTATTACAGTTATCTCAAGGGAAGAAACTCACTCTGTGGTGGTTGGAATGTGAAGGCCTGTCCTGATGTGTGTTTCAGAGTGGCAGGCAGCACTCCACCTTCTCAACAGAGTCCAGCCGCAGCCTCCTCATCTGCCTGCTCTGGGTGCTGAAGAACGCGGACGAGAGCGTCCTGCAGAAGTGGTTCACTGACCTGTCAGTGCTGCAGCTCAACCGCCTGCTGGACCTGCTCTATCTCTGTGTCTCCTGCTTTGAGTACAAGGTACTGCCAAGCTGGAACCCCCTGGAGTCCCTCCTGGGCCCTGCCGAGGACCTTTACGCTCCTGTCCTTTACACGACTGCAGAAAGGCATTTCCTGCTCTCTCCAAAGTATTTCCTGTATTCACAATCCCAAGGCCAGGCTTTTCCCATGTTTACTTCCCAGCCATGTGAGTGTCTGTGCCTTGTTCCACTTCTCAATTTGCCCCTCAACTGCTGCAGTGCCGCTTTGAAAAGAGAGTTTTCTGCAGCAATGCTGGAATTTGAGTGTTTTATCTATCTACCAACTTAATCTGTATTCCTTTCTTACTGTATGTCTTCAGATATTTTGAGTTGTTAACTCCTAGCAAATATCCCCAGTTGAAAGACTCTTCCCTCATGGTTTTGTTTGGAATTTGCAGGGCAAGAAAGTGTTTGAAAGAATGAACAGTCTGACGTTTAAGAAGTCAAAAGACATGAGAGCCAAACTTGAAGAAGCAATTTTGGGCAGCATAGGGGCAAGGCAGGAAATGGTCCGAAGAAGTAGAGGACAGCTGGGTAAGTAAAGGAGTCCTCTGTGCCATCCCTTTTTTTCCAAAAGCTGCTCCTCCCATCCCTAACAATTATTTGCACCCATCTGTGGTGTGGGATACAAAGAGGCCCTTAGGAAAGCTGTTGGCAGCATCCTTCCCTGGCTCTGCAAAATCTCTACACCTTTCCTAAATTGCAGACACTTTATTTGCTACTTGATTGCCTTTTTAAGTGAGATCACATCTCATTTATGGGGTGTTCTTGCCTTAGTTTTTTCCAGTGTAGCATCTTCTAGAGTGTCCTGGTCAAAGATCAGAGAGGAAAACAAACTGTCTGATCTTACTCTGACAGCTCTGAAAATGCCTGGACATTTCTGCTGACTAAAGGAGACTTCAAGTAGCTGTAGTGGGCTAACAGGCACCTTCTGGTGATTTCTACTGTTTGTAAAACCAAGTAATTTTTAGGAACACTCAAAATTCAAAGGGTGGCCCAGGGGTTAGGACTAGAATCAGAGCTGTGGTTTTGTCTCCTCTGCCACACGAGCCTGTCCTTGTGGGCTAAGGTGGATAAGTAGCTTAGAGCCATAATTAAGGAATCACTTCAGAGATGGGAACCTTTATTTTTTTCTTTATGTGGCCGGATTACTATTATTACTTGAAATTCCTCTGCCCTCCCAGCAATGAGAACAAAAAATTGTCAGGTGGGAAAGGGGGGGTCTTGGCACCACCCTGAGAACATTCCTGGGTGCCAGTCGAGAACAGCAGTGGTGGAATGCTGAGGGTTGGCACACTCAGGCTCCTTGTGCAGTCCAAGGAAGGGACTCCTCTCACCAGTGAGTGTCTCAGCTGCCTCTCTGTGTCTCATGCCACTCAGCAGTGACAGAATTAGGGCCATGTAGACATCCTGGGTGAGTGCCACAGAGCCTCAGGCTCTAGAAAATCATCTTTGTTGCCACCTGCCACTAGTGAGCGGATCTGGAGCTGCTGCTCGTGCAGCTGAAGTGAGCATCAGCTGACTGCTGTTGTTTTGCTGTTACCCTGCAGAGAGGAGCCCTTCTGGGAGTGCCTTTGGAAGTCAAGAGAATCTGAGATGGAGAAAGGATATGACTCACTGGCGGCAGAACACAGAGAAGCTTGACAAGTAACTCTGCCTTATCCTTCTGCTCTACCCCTGTGCCAGGCCTGTGAGAGCAGGGTCCCCCTCCCCACAGAAGGTCACTGCCAGCAGCCACTCAGCCCTTGTGCCAGCAGGTTTGAGCCCTCAGATGCACAGGGCTGACATTGCAAAAAACAAAAAAGCAAATAGCTTTTACTCTAGCACTGCCCTCCCAACTCTTTGCCTTTCCATTGTCCCTTGCTTCCTTAGACTTCCAAATCAGATTTAAAGAGATTAATACAATCCATTACTGTCTTAAAACCCTGCCCTAAGCTGTAATTTAGGGGAAAGATCCATTAAGAGTTTCCACAGATAGCATTTATATCTCATGTCATATTTCCTTTATTCCATAAGAGCATTCTGGAGTTCTCAAAGCTCGCTTTCCTTTCCTGTCCTAATCCATCACTTTGATTGTTTTTCCACATGTGCTGTGCTTTTAGAAGCCACAAACCAGCCAGGTACTGTAGCATTGGCGTGCAGTTCTTATAAATTGCCATTTTGTACATCTGCAGACTCAATCATCACAGCATTGTTTGTGATGCTTGGCAGAACTTCTCAGTGTGTGTGTGCAACTGACTGGAATGAGCTCTTTTGGCTTATTACACCCATTTCCTTGAAAATTCCCTCTCTTGGCGTGGTTTAATCCAGAGGGCTCAGGAGTTGTGTTTGAGCTTTGCTGTGCACGTTTTCTGTCTCCTCGAATCGCAGCCTGCAGTCTCCATCCTCCCAGCAAAAGAATTGTTCCTTATCCTAGGGAAGCAACCTCAGCCCAAGTGAAGCTCTGAAGAAATTGAGGAATGGGGTCCTCAGACCCAGATGGAGATCAGGCCTAATTTTATCCTTGCAGATGTTGACTCTTCCTGGAGTAGAAAGCAATTCTTCACAGCCTTTAGTTGTTTTGTCCCACACAAAAATGTAATTTCTCCTTATGGCAAGTAATGGCTTTTTGCCCAAGGCTCCAGTCCTGTTGAGTCATTGGGAAAGCCAGATGACCAGCCAAATCACTTCACCCTGAAGTGATGTAGATATAAATTCCAGAATCACACCAGATTAGAATTTGGCCTGAAAGACTCAGCAGTTCACTGCCAACACTGGGTCTGAGTCCTGTCCTTCCCAGAAGGACCTCAAGTACACATTTAACAGCTGTGGAATTCCTTGATGGTCAAAGGATGGTGTCTCACCTCACAAAATGAGCTGCTTAGATAGAACTCTCTAGAGCTGCTTTCTAACCCCTGCTTGCTGTGACTGGGTCTGCTGTGTCCTGTGTGTGTAGGTAGAGCCTGGCCCTTTGAAACCCCATAAACAAGACTTTTCACTTCAAGGGCTGTGCACAGCTTGCAGCTGCTGTCTTTTTATGCAGATGGTATTATTTTATGTGGGGCCGGGTCCTAAAACTTCCTGTCCTGGAGATGTTGGAGGTGTGAGCCAGCTCCCAGAGGATGTGGAGTGTGGCAGGGAAGGGCTGCTGCAATACAGCTCCGGGAGACAGATAGTTTCTCCCTCTTTCTGTGTGTTTTTCTGGGGTTTTGGTCACCCTCCTGCTGGGATTTGGCCTGGCACGAGTCTGTCAGAGATGGCACCTATGGCAGGGCAGGCCAGGGTTGGGCTTTTTGAGTACACCCCTGGATCTCTGCCCAGTGCAGCTAGTGCCACTGGAAGGGGCTGGTAGTTCTGAATTCCTGGAGCCACAAGTGTGAGTGGGTGTCTGGACTTTGCAAGGCTTTCCAGGAGAGCACGTGCCTGGCATGGAACAGCGAAAACCTTGTCCTTTAACTGAGAGAGGAAGTTGTGCTTCAAGGATTAAATGCAGTGTAGTTTGGAGAGATAAGATTGCAGCCTGGCAGGCTGCACTGTGCTGCTCCCAGTGGGAGTGCAGGTTCCCAGCTCGTGTAGCACCACCGTGTGTCCACAGCATAAAGCCACACGTCCTGTTCCTGGTTGTGCTGTCGCATGCCTAACGATGCTGCTGAGCCACTTTGGAGTTGGACTGGGCTTCTAAACTGTTGTTGTGTTCTGGGAGAGTAGTGAAGTGTCAGAGAGCAGTGTGAGCTCTCCAAGCATGATGAACGTGAAGCCTCTGTAAGTCTGTACTTGTAAAAAACCGAGTTTTCCTTCCTGTCCTCTCGGGGTGCATTGAAATATCTTTGTGGTGTTGTCCAGTGATAAATATACAAACTGTAACTGGGAGTTTCCTGCTCGTGGGAGAACATTTTTGACTGGAAAATATGTAGGTCTGTTCCTTAATCAGGAAGTAATTTTACTTATTTGTTTTCTCTGGTCAGGTCAAGGGCAGAGATAGAACACGAAGCACTCATCGATGGGAATCTTGCAACAGAAGCCAACCTGATAATTTTGGATACTCTAGAGATAGTTGTACAGGTGAGGCTGATAAGAAAATGGAGATATACTGGCATTACAGTCACCTGGCCAGGCAGCACTTTTGTTTAACAAAACTGCCCCCGTGCTGAGAGAACTGTTCAGCTGCAGCAGGACAGGGGTGATGCCTCTCCAAATCCCAGCCTGGAACAATCTGGTTTTACATACCAATACCTTCCTTCAGTCTTGAAATTGAGAATTTGAAGATTCTCCCTTTGTTACAGGAATGAACTGTAAAAATCTCCAAATCTTGCCCTATCCCAAACAGTTCCTCCAGTTCTTCCCAAACCTTCCTCAAATCACCGAGTTCCAGGTCAGCCTCCTGGACCTGTACTCACTTTGTCCCCTGATTTCTGTACAGATGAGCCTGGGCACAGACTGGGAGCAGGCAGGACCATGATTCCCAAATCCACCTCTGATCTGCAGAGACACCCAGGAATCCCAGGGATTGAATTTGTGCCTGAATAACCCTGCTAGAGCCCAGCTGTGGGCTTTCCCTCTAGCAGAGCAATTTCCCTATAAGTCAGAGCCTCACTGAGGACAAAGAATCCCCAATTCCACCTGCTTTATCCATGGATCAGGTGTTCCTCACCTGGGGGTTGCCTCACAACGGGGCTGTTTGGCAGGCCCAGCTAAGTGGGCAATTTCCTCATGCAAAGAGCTTTTGGTCTGAGCTATTTGCTCTCTCCCACGTGGACAGGCACACGGGAGGTTTATTTTTCTCATGGAATCTTGGTTTCCCATTTTTCTCATGGAATCTTGGTTTCCCATTTTCTCGTGGAGTCTTGGTTTCCTGTTTTCTCATGGAATCTTGGTTTCCCATTTTTCTCATGCAATCTTTGTTTCCCATTTTTCTCATGGAATCTTGGTTTCCCGTTTTCTCATGGAGTCTTGGTTTCCCATTTTTCTCATGCAATCTTTGTTTCCCATTTTTCTCATGGAGTCTCGGTTTCTCTTTGCAGACTGTGTCCGTGACGGAGTCCAAGGAGAGCATCCTCGGCGGGGTGCTCAAAGTGCTGCTGCACAGCATGGCCTGCAACCAAAGTGCCCTTTACCTCCAGCACTGCTTTGCCACACAGAGAGCTTTGGTCTCAAAGGTGAATCCCCTGTAGGGGCAGAAATCCACCCTGAGCAGCACTGAGTGAGGAAGGCGCTGTTTCTTCCTTTGTATGGGGTCACTTCCCCAAGCAATTACTATTTTGGGCAGTATGAATTTTCAGGCAGTGTAGCCTGGCCTGGTTTTCATGGGCACTTACCTGCATTTCTGCATTTTGGGCTTGGCTGCACCAAAAAATGCAGCTCACACACCCTGGATGGGATGTGGGTTCCTGCTGGCTGGCACTGAGTGGGAAGAGGCACCTGCTCAGTGGGGTGCTCAAGGCACAGGTGGGGTTTAAGCTGGACAAATCTCACTTTAAATGGATTTATTTCCCAGTTTCTGTAGGTATGCAGGGAGAAGCTCAAAGTTTTAAGCCTCAAATTTTGGGAGTGTTGTAAATCAGTGTGAGAGTGTTAGGTGCAGGAGCAAGTTGGAGGGGAAGGTAAAATGAGTTACCTTCCAGTGCTGCCAGTTCTGCCTTACTGTAAAGTGACTGAAATGAGCATCATTCCCCTCAAAAGAGAGGGGTTGGGCTCCCTCTCATTGCAGTGCACCTTCACTGCTGCCTGTTTGTCTGAGTGCTCCTTCCTGTCCAAGCTCTGATTTCCTCCCCTGCTGTTTTCCAGTTCCCTGAGCTGCTGTTTGAGGAGGAGACAGAGCAGTGTGCAGACCTGTGCCTGAGGCTCCTGAGGCACTGCAGCAGCAGCGTCAACACCATCAGGTCCCACGCCAGTGCCTCCCTGTACCTCCTCATGAGGCAGAACTTCGAGATTGGGAACGTGAGTCCTGCTGCTCTTCACTGGGTTGTCGCAGATAACGGGGTTGGGGGCTGCTGGCTTTGGGTACAGTCCCCCACAGAACTGGGGGACACCCTGGTTCTGGGCCAGGGGCTCTGAGGGGATTGACAGCAAAGATGATGGGATTCCAGATTTTAAGGCTTGACCAAACCAATACCAGCAGGGATCAAGGATGTTTTATGAGAGCATCATCGTGTTCAGGGTGTGTGAGAGGAGACCAGGTGCAACACTCATGTTTTTACAGGAGAACCTTTATCTGACACTAAATAATCACCAGATTATGATGTCTGGCAGCACCAGGTTTATGCTAATCATTGCCCTGAGGCAGCCTTTCTTGCAAAACTTCAGTTTTCATTATCAAGTCAGGAGGAGAGTGCCATGACCAAAGCACTGGTATTGCACTGCCTCCAGGCTGCTGAAATAACCGAAATAACATCTATATTGCAGAACTTTGCCAGAGTGAAGATGCAGGTGACCATGTCCCTCTCATCCCTGGTGGGGACATCCCAGAACTTCAATGAAGAATTTCTGCGGCGTTCCCTCAAGACTATTCTGACATATGCTGAAGAAGATCTGGAACTTAGGGAGACAACATTTCCTGACCAGGTAAAAGACATAAACCACAAGACAATTAATATGTACTTCATTAACAGGCTATGCCTAAATCTCCATCCAGAACTGGAATTTCCATGCATTCCCTGGAAAGGGTTTGGGTTTTGGTTTTTTTAGTCATCTAATCACATAAAACTCAGGTCTTTGATTGGTTCTGACAAGATGCAAACACACAAAGATTCAGAGTGACCGTGTTCCTCACGTAACAATGTGTAGCTCAATTTTCCCATTGCCAGTTCTTCACAACAGCTTATTTTTCCCAGGTCCAGGATTTAGTGTTCAACCTCCATATGATCCTGTCAGACACAGTTAAAATGAAGGAGCACCAGGAAGATCCAGAAATGCTGATTGACCTGATGTACAGGTAGAGTTGGCACTGTAGGGACAGGAGATGTGAGATGTCAGTGCTCCACGTGGGTTTGGGCTCAGATGCTGCACATTTGGGCACTTACAGGACTTGATTTTGGAGCAATTTTGGGTCTCAATGCTCACAGACCAATATATGCCTGTCTGTTGTGTTTGAATGTGGTGCTGGGAGGTTTTGTTAGGCATTTAGGCAGCTTATCTTGGATAAAAGTAGTTTTCATTCCCCAGCCATCCCTGGAAGTCTCATCTTCCACCTGAGTAGAGAACTCTCCCTGCTCTCAGGGAAAACTTGGGGGTCTTCCAGCACCTGGTTGCTCAAAAGACTTTTTGGTGGTACATACAATGGTGTCCATATGCAAAAGATATTCCAGAGCCAAGTTAAGCTCCCAAGTGCCAAATTTCATGGTGCTGTCTGCACAAATGGCCCTGAAGGCTTCTTAGTGGTCAGCAGAGGTTTTGTTGTAGGGAGCCAGGTGGGTGTGCTCTGATTGCGCCACACCTTTGGATTGCCATCAGTCTCAGTGAAACATGGGCTTTGGTCAGGAGCTTCAGCATCACCCACATGGGTGACTTCCCATCTCGACAGCTTCTTGTCTCAGGAATTTCCACACAGCACCAAGGGGGGTTGATGTTTAAGCGGAAGCGACTAAATAGTGTGAAAAAAAAGTGCTGAAGGGCTGTGCTGGTTCAGAAGGACAGGACATGGAATCACAGAGGTTTTCTCTCCCTTTAGGATTGCCAAGGGCTACCAGAATTCCCCCGACCTGCGGCTGACGTGGCTGCAGAACATGGCAGGGAAACATTCCGAGAGGAGCAACCACGCCGAGTCTGCCCAGTGCCTGGTGCACTCTGCAGCCCTGGTGGCCGAGTACCTGAGCATGCTGGAGGACAGGAAATACCTCCCTGTGGGCTGTGTGACATTCCAGGTGGGCATCATCCCCTCTGTGGGGTTTTTGGGCTTTGCTACTGAGCTACAAAGTGTTTCCATGTGCTGGGAGTTCTGTGCCTACATCCTCAAACCGTGCTCACTGTTTGTTGCATGAATGAAATGCTGCTCTGTGAGAAGAGAAATAGGTATTTTATACAGATGCTCTACAAAAATAGATGTATTTTATGTATACACTAAGAATTGCAATATTTTACATATATACTCTACAAAAATAGATATATTTTTATATGCACTACAAAAATGGCAATATTTTACATATATACTCTATAAAAATAGCCATATTTTACGTGTATGCTCCACAAAAATAGAAAGCTATATTTCATATATATACTCTACAAAAATAGAAAGCCACCTCTTTAGAAATCCAGGATTTGACTGCAAATCAGCTGCCTTTCAAAGTATTGAAAGTGTTGGGTGTTGTTTGAATTGAGTAAATGTATTTTTCTCTCTTATATCTCCCCAGAACATATCTTCCAATGTTTTGGAAGAGTCAGCAGTTTCTGATGATGTTGTGTCCCCAGATGAAGAAGGAATCTGTTCTGGGAAGTATTTTACAGAAGCTGGTCTGGTGGGATTGCTGGAACAGGCTGCAGCATCTTTCTCCATGGTAGAAGACTTTCATTTCTTTACCTCCCTTCTCCAGCAACCTCACACTGCTGGGCAGTAGGAAGGAAAATGTTTTCTCTCTGAGTGTATAATTCTGTTGTAAATGCTTAATTTGCACAGAGCAATTAGAGTTTTAATTGTTTAAGACAGCCTGGTTTGCCCTCTGGAGTAAACCAAGGAAAAGGAGTGAGTTAATTCCCACGACACAACATGAAGTGTCATTCAGTGGGCTTAAGCACTAGCAGCAATAAATCCAGGGCAAAAACCTGGAATTCCTGCTAAGCCCCTGCAGTGGCTGCCCACGGTGGGCTGGATCCACTCCATGAGAGAGATCCCGGGGATCTTCCCAAGTCCATCTCTTCTGGGGTGCCAGAAGTGGATGCAGAAGTCACACAGGCTGAAGATGTGCTGAACAGAAAAAGCTGAAATGTGCATTTGAGCTTTTCTATATTTAATTCCCATCAATTTGGTTAGGATTCTGTTTAGATTGTTTTGCTCTTGTGCCTGTGTCCATCCAGAATATCCCAGGATTGGTTATGTTAATGATCCTAATTACTGACAGCAAGATGTAATGCACCAGGCTGTTGATTTCAGGGATAACTGAGGATTTTATTCCATATATCTCTGGGTGCATTTCGAAAAACGATGTGATTATCCCACAGTGGAGTCTCAGCCACCTTTTCATTTTGCAGTTTTATCATTTAAATGCTGTGTGTGTAATTCTGGCTGTTGAATTGTTGGAGCAATCTGATGGACCTTATTTTTGTAGGCTGGCATGTATGAAGCAGTTAATGAGGTTTACAAAGTCCTTATTCCTATTCATGAAGCCAACAGAGATGCCAAGAAGTTGTCTACTATTCATGGTAAACTGCAGGAAGCATTCAGCAAGATTGTTCACCAGGTAATGGTTTGAATTTTCAGCTGCAGGGTGAATTGTGAAGAAACTTCAAATGCTCAGTGCAAGGAAAATGAAAAACCATTATTCTCAGATTCCAGGAGAATTGTCAAATGATGATCCACAGTAAATGCAAGGATCATTAACAGGTTTCTTTCTGGAATTTAACATGAGAGAACATCATGTACCAAGATTTGTTGTAACTTCAGAACTATCCAAGACTTCAAAATTCCAGTTTACCCTTTCAGATGTTCTTTTAAACTGTATTTTGCATGCTGGGAAAACCCACTGTACCTTGCCTTTAGCCTGGTAGGTAACATCCAGAAACGCTGGGGGGTTTATTTGTTTGTTCATGTGGTGGTTAAAGAATTGAAGGAACCTTTCCAAACTTGGATGGTGCAAAAGCCATCAGCTTAATTAAGGGCTGAGAGGGCCCGGCTGTGCTGGGCCAGAGGAGGCTGCTTTGGATGCATGATGACTTAGAACCATTGAAACCATTGCAGGCTTATTGCTGGTCATGTTTTGGCCTTTGAAACTTTTTTTTTTGGTTTCTGTGACATGCCCTTTTTACTTTTTATCACACAGAGTACTGGCTGGGAGGTAGGTAACTCCATCTTAGTTAGCAAAGAACACTAATTGAGTTTCCAGATGACTCACGCCAACGCTTGCCCACATGTGCTAGTTGTGGGTATTTCTGTTGCTGTCTGCTGTTTAAAACAATTCATTAACCAAAGAAATCCCAATAAACCATGGTTGTAGTAGGAATTTCTTCATAAGCAGCTGTAGGTAGTGCATGGATGCTGACGTGTTCCACTAATGAGGTTCTTTGGTGAATGAGCCACTGTATCATCACTAGTTTGTTTTTATAATTTGTTTATATTTCTTTCCATCAGCATTGACACAGAAAATCATCCCTCCATACCATATTTTCACCCCACCCACAGGGGTCGATTTAAGCACCAATGCTCAGAGGTACCAAACACAAACCTGGTTTGCTGCAGGTGCACCTTTGATCTCAGAGGAGAAACTGCTTCCTTCTGTTCTCAGTCAATTTATGTAGGGCTTTATCTGGCAGTAAAAGGACTCAGTTGTGTTAACTGGGGCCAGCTTTGCTGCCTGGGTTTTTGAGGAGGCTGTGTGCTCACAGTTCTGCAACACACACCATGAGAACCACGCCTTTGGGTTAAAAATGGACTAAGCAATTGATTCATCTGCAGGGCCACTTTGACTCCAGCCCTAATCCAGTTGGCACAGTGGGTGCACGAGCACGGAGAAGTCTCAGAAAGCACTAAAAAGCTGTGTGATTATGATGTTCTTTGTTTAGGCTTCATCTTTCCAGTTTATTTTTGCTTTTCTATGGATCAGGCAGCTCATTTTGGGCCATCTCCCTCCAGGTTTCCACCACACATTTACTGAACCGAGGCTGAGACTAAAAAACCTTTGGTGTTGTGGGACATAATTTAGGCTGGTGATTGTCTGAATGTCAGTTTCAATTCCAGCCTGGCAAAAAATGGAAATTGAGCAGCTTAAAATAAATCCTGACACTTCAGGGCTGGCCCTGGAAGTCATCCCCTTGTCCCCATGGAAGGTCCAGGCAGACACAGCCCAGCAGAGAACCTGTGCTAGGTGTGGAAATTATGTAAATGTGTTCAAGCCAACAAGGCCTGTGAGCATCTATTTTATTATTCTGCCCCTAAATCGACCCCTGGAGAGACTCCTGCCATTGGTTATGATTCTAACACCACTTGGTCATGTTTAATGCATGGTAAAAGACACCGTGGGTTCAGCTCTCGTCTGTCATCGTGCTCCTTCATTGCCACACTTTTTCTGACCTTTGTGCTTTGTAGCTTTCAGGTTTGTTGCATGTTTTGCCCTTTTTTTCCCTCCCCTTATTTTAAATATTTTAATGGATGCTCACCCCTTTTTTTTTTTTTTCTTTTTTAATTTTAAAATTTATTTGCTGCCAATTTGCTGCTTGTTTGTTTTATGGAATTTCCCTAATTAAATACTTTCTGTTTTCTCCTCTATCGCCCTGGTTGCTGACCCTCCTCCCTACTCTTACTATTGTCTGTTGTGGTAAGTTCCTACTTGTGGAATTTTTTTTCCCTTTCTCTGCCCCTTTTCCCCCCACCTCCCCCCCTTTTTTTTTTGTTTTGTTTTGTTTTGTTTTATTTTACACTGTGTATCCCCCAATTTCATTTTAGCAAAGAGCTATGCCAACAGCAGCACCCCCCTCATGGCACAAGGAATGTTGTGTTGCCAACTACAAGCATTGCAGTGTCCTGGGTCTGGCACCAGAGCATTCCTGAGTTCCCCTTAAACACACCAGATGATGGGCTTTGTGTGCTTATTCATGGAATAAATGTTGAATTCATTCTATTTGTTTGCTTTCCAGTTAGAAAATTAAGAAAAAATCTTTTCATGCTGCGCCACGAGAATTTAAAAATTCTTTTTAAGCTGTGCATGGGGAGGTTGCCAGTGGATAACAGGGCTCCAGGAGCTGATTCTTTCCCAAAAAATCAATATTGGAAGACTTGTAGTAGTTGGCAACACTGCAAAAGACCTGGGGTTAAAATTGAGCAGGAAAATAACAGTGCTGAGTTTGGTAAAGATGGGTTGCATCTGCATTTTGAAGGAGTTGCTTTTGTTCCTGCATCCTTCAGGCAGCTGCTGCTGTCGTGGTGGAGGAAGCAATGATCCCTCTTGCATCTGATTTATCTTTTTTTTTTCCCCCAAATCTTGTTGGCAAAGCTTTTTGTGTGCGTGCAAGAGATAACCCCAAAACTTTATTCCCAGCAATTTGGAAAGGTATTTACCATGCATAATAACAAATCATGAACCTTCATAAGTCATGGTGGCTGTTACCTGCTCTGCCAGTTGTGTGATGGCTATTCAGTGTTCACCTTCATTCTCTTCTCCTCCCAAAATCCTATTATTTTTTGATAAAATAATAGGAGATATAATGCTTTTAATAATTCCTCCCTCATATCTGCATTTTTAGCTTTTGCCAGAAACAAGACCACAGAGCATTCAATTATTTGTTCAGTTTTCCCTGCTGTGGCTGGGAGGTGCTTTGGTGTTGGCTGAGTTTGAGATCCCAGTACAGAGCCATCCCCTATCCCTAATGCCAGGCACGGAGCTGATCCCAGGGAAGTGGCAGCTCCTGATTATCCCCCGGAGGCCTGGAGTGGTCTGGAAGTGTTTCCCCCAAAGGCATTTGCTCCCATTCCCTCGCTTTCAGGGACAGATTCCCAGCATGAGTCACATCAGGGGCTGACAGTGCTCCTCACTGCTGCCTCTGGGATCCCTTTAACTGAGATTCAACATCTGCATTTACCAGGGAGAGCCAGAGCAGCATGGGGATGAGCTGGGAGCTGACCTCACACAGGGACAGGGAATCTCACCAGGCTTCCCTGGAGCTCTGCCACTCCTGGGGCTCCCCAGTGCCCCAAAACTCTTATTTTATGCCTTTGGTAAATGCCAGCAGGACTCCACGGTGATTTTTTGCTGATCAACAGACAGCATTCTCTTCCTCCCTTGTCATTTTTACCCTGCCTGTAACAAGGGGCTGCCTGGGCAGGGCAAAAACCTCATTTGTAGGGATCTGGTTCTGAAAATGCTTCCCACCCTGGAAACCCCTGGCCTAGGAGGAAGGAAAAAGCTTATTAATTAGAAATCAGTGTGTGTGTCCTCAACCACCCAGTGCCAGGGTTGGGGCAGGATCCCACAAACTTGCCCATGGAGCATGGCCAAGCCTCGTGCTGGCCCTGGGGAGCTGATCCATGTGGCAGCTCCCCCAGGCAGACAGAGTCATGGAATGGTTTGGTTTGGAAAGGACCTAAAAGAGATCAGGTTCCAACCCCACCTTCCACCAGGTGCTGCCTTGGGAAGGACTTTGAGAAAGGAGCCCTGGAGTCAGAGCCTTCTGTCTGTGACAGTGAGCTGGAAGCTGGAAATGCTGGGTGTTGAGGGATTTTAGTGTGGATAATGTTACCCAAAACTGTGGCTTTGAAAAGGTAGTGATGAGGAAAAAAGGCTTCAGTAGCTCAATCCTGCATGGATCCAGAGGGATGGGCATTGGACAAAGACAGGGAGTCCAGGGAAGTGGCATCCTCAGTAAAACAGCAGCAGCTCTGCAGCTGGAGTTCCCACCCTGGGAGGGCTCCTGGGATCCTGTGGTGTGCAGAAAGTGCTGGCAGTGGGGCTGGAGAAGAGCCCCTCTGCAGGAGGATTCCCAGAAGGACAGGCTGTAGAGCAGGCTCCAGGCAGCCTGGGCACAGACAGGTGTTGCTTTTTTGGGATGAGGGCTGCTACTGACCCCAGGTGTCTTCAGGAGGGCAGAGTTCAGCTCTGAAGTGGAAGTTTTTGGCCCTCAGGCACCTCCAGGGGGATGCTCCAGACTTTCCTCCAGCCAGGAGAAGGCAGTGGCCATGCCAGTGGTTTTTGCAGTCTGGAGTTTACCTGAAGGGATTTTTTTTATTTTAGTTTGGCTTATTTATCCTCTTTGCCTTCCATAGATCGTGTTCACCATCACCACAAGAGATCAGTTTTGCCATAGCAAAATACTAAAATAAAACCTGGCAGCCAGGACACCTGTAAGGGCTGTTTGAAGCCAAAACCTAACCCAGCTCAGGGACACTGAGTGTCCTTTACAGCATCACACTTTGTCATGAGAGTAAAGGTGAACATTTTGGAGTTTCGTGCTGAAAGGCATCCCTGGTTTGTGCATGCAGCGTGAGTTCTTTAACACAAGCAAGGTGTGTTTAATTTTTAAAGCACTTTTCTTCTCTCTCTCTCTCTCTCTCTCTTTTAATCAGATTTTCTCCGTTGCCTTTCCAGCAAAAAATCTTTCTTGTTTCTCTCCTTTTGTTGCGTTTCGGGGCCAAATTCACCACTGGCTCCCCTGGAAGCAGGTACATGGCACAGGATTGCATCTGCTTTCACCAGGAGTGACTTTGGCCCTCTCTCCTCGACAGTCCCTAGAGAGTGTAACGCCTCCCAGCTGGAATGCTGGTTCAAAAGCACTTGTGTGTGTGTGTGTGTGACTGAACTGGACATTGACTTGGGCCCAACCCTGCAATTCCTGGAGGCTGGATTTGGAGGGAATCCATGCTGGGTGATCCCAGAGGTGTCTGACCCCTGCAGGGTCTCTGCACAGATTTGGAGAGCCTCAGATAATGATCCCAACAAAGGGATTTGCCTGTGGCTGCCTCTCAGAGACATCTGATGCTTCTTAAGCTGAAAGAGAATAGATTTAGGTGGATTATTGGGAAGGAATTGTTCCCTGTGAGGGTGGGGAGTCTTGAGTTCCTAGAGCAGCTGTGGCTGCCCCTGGATCCCTGGAAATGTCCCAGGCCAGGTTGGACTGGGCTTGGAGCACCCTGGGGTAGTGGGAGATGTCCCTGCCCATGGCAGGGGTGGGACTGGATGGGCTTTGAGGTCCCTCCCAATGCAAACCATTCCATAATTCCATGATGGCACCTCCAGGCTCCTCCTGGGTTGGGAGAAGTCATTGCAGGTTTGGGCTAATGGTCGTAACTGATCCATAGAATTCCATGTTAGTTTATAATTCCATTGTGGTGTTTGCTGCTAAATGCATCCATGCTGAGTTCTAGGTGTGTTTTTTTTTTTCTTTCCCTTCTTTCTTTCTAATTTTTTCCCTTGTTTTTTAATTTCTTTTCATTTTTTGCATAAATTCAGGAGCCTGCCTGCAGCCGTGCTTGAGGGTGTGCATGTCTCCACCCTGAAATAACCTCTTGTTTCTCCATCCCTAGGATGGAAAGAGGATGTTTGGCACCTACTTCCGAGTTGGTTTTTATGGAACTAAGTTTGGAGACCTGGATGAGCAAGAGTTTGTTTACAAGGAACCTGCAATAACCAAGTTGGCTGAAATCTCCCATCGGCTGGAGGTGAGAGGGTTTCACTGGAAGTTTAACTGCTCCCCATCAGTTGTTTCACAGGAACAGAGAAGCAGTTTGGGTGTCTGGAGCTGGGGCTGGTGTCCCCTGCCCTCCTGCTGGTGCCACCTCTGTGGGAGGAGAGGAATTCCCTGATCAGGGGCTCTCCCTGAAAATCTGTGGTGTTCCCATTATCTTTTTCCTCCAGTAGGGTCTTCCCAAGGCATAGACTGAGTCTTTGTCAGTCTCTTCTTTATCTTCTGGTTTCTCCAAGATGTCCTTGTGGTCCATAAATTCTGCATTCCAGAACAGTCCATCTGTGTCTCTCAGGCTTTGTTCATTGAAGCACAGCAGAGTGGGTTTATCAAAACTTAAAGATTCATTAATTTTCCCAGGCTGTGCTCCCACAAAAGTAGGTTATGGCAATGTTTTTAAATGCTGGCAAAGAGTAATTTAAGAGTAACACAGTATTTATAATTAATATATATAGGTTATGATTAAAACAATTAATTTAAATGTTAATTTAAATAATTAACTGAAATTTAAACATTCTGTCATTTCCAATACTGGTGGATCCCAAAATGACCCATTTTAGTTGCACAAAACAAACCCAAATGCCTCGTTCAGAACAAAGGCACTGTTGGAAGGCTCTCCTGCTTTCCAGGGCTTGTTTTTTCCCATTGCCTCTGGAATGTGACTGTTGGAATTCTCCTGCGTTCAGCAGATCACTTTCTGTCAAAGGCATGTGGAGCTTCACCTCCCTGAGTGTGCCTTTGCCCCCCAGCCCCCATCAGGACTGCATTTGATGTTTTTTTCCTTTCTCCTTGGTTGTAGGGGTTTTATGGAGAACGGTTTGGGGAAGATGTGCTGGAAGTGATCAAGGACTCAAACCCTGTGGACAAATGTAAACTTGATCCCAACAAGGTAAGGACACAAGTGCAGCTGTGGAGGTAGAACAGGTCCTGAATGGCTGAAAATGCAGTGGGACAAATTCTCCCCTGAATTTCACCACGTGGGCAACAAAATCCACGTACTGAGCATCTTGTGGCTGTGTGGGAGGAGAGTTTGGGAAAAGCATTCCAGCAAGGGGTGCAGAATTGGCCATTCCCTTCCCTGCCCTGGTAGTGATGGGAAGGTGGGAAGTGAAAGGACAGAGGCTGTGCTGGCCTTGCTCTGCTGGGTGCAAGGAAGGAGGAGCTGTGCCATTCCCTGGCTTTTGTGCAGCTGCAGCATTTTGTCACCTTTGTGCCACATCCTTTAAGAGTAGCAGAAAGAGCAGGAGCAGGCCTGGGAAACAGTGGCTCAGGGCAGGGCAAGGAAGGGTTTAGATTGGATATTGAGAAGAAATTCACTGTGAGGTGATCAGGCCCTGGCACAGGGTGCCCAGAGAAGCTGTGGCTGCTCCTGGATCCCTGGAAGTGTCCAAGGCCAGGCTGGAGCAGCCTGGTTTAGGGGAAGGTGTCCCTGCCTGTGGTACAGGTGGGCTGGATGGGCTTTAAGCTGCCTTCCACACAAACCATTGCATGATTCCATGATGTGAAAGGCATGAGAAGGGAAGGACAGCGAGCTGTGCTTTACCCACCCCGCAAACTGGCGGCAGCACCTCGGTCCCTCCACTGTGAGCGGGGTTTTTGAAAGCAAAACCCAGCCCTAGTTTGTGCCGTGGTGTTGGGAGGACACAGCTCCAGCTGGGCCAGTTCAGCTGAGGAGCACATTCCCTGCTGGCCCTGCAGGCCTACATCCAGATCACCTACGTGGAGCCCTACTTCGACACGTACGAGATGAAGGACAGGATCACCTACTTCGACAAGAACTACAACCTGCGGCGCTTCATGTACTGCACGCCCTTCACGCTGGACGGCCGCGCCCACGGCGACCTGCACGAGCAGTTCAAGCGCAAGACCATCCTCACCACCTCCCACGCCTTCCCCTACATCAAAACCAGGATCAACGTCATCCACAAAGAGGAGGTGAGGCCGGAGCTGGGCGGGAAACGGTGCCTGGCACAGCGGGAGGCTCCTTCCGCTCCAGTTCCACCTTGCCCAAGGAGCTCCTAGGGACTTCTCCCCGTTGCCATTCAACCCAAACTAAGCCCAGACTGGTTTGGGGACGTGGCTGCGCCACCGCCTCCAGACCTGGCGCATGCTGGGGCCCTTGGAGAGCTCTGCAGGCCGGGCTGGATTGGTGTTGGAGCAGCCTGGTCTGGGAAAGGTGTCCTGCCCATGGTGGCGGTGGAATGGGATGAACTTTAAGAGCCCTTCCCACCCAACCATTCCACGATTCTGTGATAATGGAGGTTTGGGCAGGATCAGATGTGGTCACTGGGGACACAAGTGCCGCTCAGAAACATCTCAGACAGCTCTGGGGTGCCCAGAAACACATCTAAAAATCACACCTTTTATTGATCACACTGAACCAACATGATGCATTTCTGAGGTCCTGTTGGTATCCTCCACCCCTTAGTGGTGTCACCCTGTGGAAATTTTTTTTTTTCCTTAAGGTTGGGATTAAATGTGTGAGATGGTATTTTTTGTTTGGGTTCAGATGTTTTTTAGTTTTTAATTTATATTATAGTTTTATAATTGTTTATAAATTGTTTATAATCGTTTATTATAGTTTTGTAAATACTATAAATTTATAGTATTTTAATAAATTAAAAATGGAGTTGTATTTTTAATATGTTTTTTTAAGGCTAAATGGTTTAATTAGTGAATGATATTTAAATTATTTTTATTTTTAATTTAATAAATTATTTGTAGTTTATAATGTGGATTTTTTATTTAATTATATAATTAAATTTATGAAGAAGAAGGTGAGGA
This sequence comes from Anomalospiza imberbis, assembly GCF_031753505.1. NCBI lineage: Eukaryota > Metazoa > Chordata > Aves > Passeriformes > Viduidae > Anomalospiza > Anomalospiza imberbis. The sequence goes on along the minus strand of NC_089689.1, from coordinate 29,135,293 downwards.
AGAAGGATTAGTTTTTGTTTTAAATTTTTTATTTTGTTTTAAATATATTATTATATTTTAAATTTTTAAATTCTAACTTTTTTATTATGTGATATTATATACTTCTATTTAAATTATATATTTATAATCCTAGTTTTATTATTTAATTTTGGAAGCTTTTTTATGGTTTTAGGTCAAATGCAGTGTTCTCTTGGGGGTTAGTGTCTGTCAGCACAGAAAGTCTAAAATTCTCAGTAACCAGGGTTCCAACACCACCCCACTGTGGTCTGGGTGTTCCTGAAGGTCTGTGCCTGGTTGCCAAGCTCAGCCATAACAAAAATCCTGTTCTGGCCTCTTGCTTAGATCATTTTGACCCCCATCGAAGTCGCCATCGAGGACATGCAGAAGAAAACCCAGGAACTGGCTTTTGCCACCCACCAAGACCCTGCAGACCCCAAGATGCTGCAGATGGTGCTGCAGGGATCAGTAGGTACCACAGTGAATCAGGTGAGGATCGGTTCCCAGCTGGACTCGGGGAGTGCACAGCCTTGGGCCTTGTTTCTCTGTTCCCTTGGAATTTTTCCCCTGTTCATTCTGTGGGGTGTGTTTAAGGTCACTTAAGGATAGGTCTAGGCCAGCTGTGATTTTGCTGTTTGAGTAAGAGTCTTGAAAATGTGGAAAGAAAGTGGGAAGAAACATCCCTCCCTCAGTTACTGCTCCTTCCTGGCACTTGCAGTTGTTTCTGCTTGCTCCTCTTCCCTAAACTTTGCCTTTGTTAGCCAGGCTCTGCAGGATTGTGTCCTGCTGTGGATTTTCAACAAAATGGAAAGCAGTGGAGAAAAACTGAGGAAAAGCTGAAGGAGCCCGAGTAAAGCATAGTGCGCAAGCTGGAAAAAAATCAGCTGGAGTTCTGAGTGCTGGGTTGAGTTTGTGGTGCTGGCAAACACTCCCTGGCTTCCATCTGCATTGTTTAAACTTTGCCTCAGTTGTGAGTTGAGCAAACTTTGTCAGGAGTCCTTATAAAGGAAAACAAATGGAGAATCTGTGCAGTTTCTCACACTGTTTTCCAAAAGCAGAGTTTTAAATAAAACAAAGCAAGGCCTAAAGGAGACTCAGTTGTCACTGAGGTTGGTGATTTACACCAGATTTGCCCGCTGCAGCTCTTCGGGATGCTTTGTGTAAGGAAATGTTGTGTTTTGTGGATGTTTTCTGTGTGGCTGAACTTTCTCCAGTGATTGGATATGACAGACAGTTTCCAGAAGCTCACTGTGCCTCTTCTTCTCCTAAAGGGACCATTAGAAGTTGCACAAGTTTTCTTGTCTGAAATCCCCAACGATCCAAAGCTCTTCAGACACCACAACAAACTCCGCCTCTGCTTCAAGGACTTCACCAAAAGGTATGGAAAGGGTCCCCAGGGCACCTGCCAGGGGCAGTGGCTGCTGCCACCCCAGGCAGGGACACGTGCAGTGACCCAGGGATGTCCTGGTGTCCCTCCACCTGCCCAGGTTCCATGTGCAGCTCATTCCTTACCTGCCCAGTCCTTCCCTGTTGGTGCTGCTGCTCTCTGGCTTCATGGCCCTTGCTGTTTAGCAGGAAGGAATTGATCCCAGCTCAGTTGTGAAGTGTCCCAGAAATCACAACAGGCCAGAGCTCCCAGCCTGGCAGGGTCAGGAGGTACTGCTGGAGAGGCCAGGAGATGAAATTTCTTTCTGAAGTGAATTTCTCCAAGCAGAGTGGAGGGAAGCTGGCACAATTCCCTGGAGAAATGTGCTGGCTGTTCTACTTTCCTTGAGTCATGCAAACTGCAGGCTCAGTCCAGCATCTTTTACAGCATCAAGAAATTTAAAAAACCACCAAAATAATTGAAATGAAAATGCTGTGAGCAAATAGATCCAGTGGAAGCATAGTTTTCCCTTGTGAAATAAATGGCTTTGCTGATACAGTTGTTCTCCTACTCTTTATTTCAATTACATCTTTGCAAGCAGAAGAGTTCTTGATGAACATCCCAGGCTGCTATTTATTAATCTTTCCTGATTCTATCCATCTTTAAGTCCTCTGAGACTGGAAGTGGCTCTGTGGAAATGAGTTTTCATTTCACTTCAGAGAGGATAGATGTAACTGGAGGGTAAATGACAATAAAAAAAGGAGTTGTCACTCTGGAAGTGGGAGATGTGACACCCTCTCCTTGCCCCCTGGACACCAGGTGGTTCAGCTGAGCCCTGATCACCAAAAGACAAGACAAAGGATATTCCCTGTGATCCCAGAGGGACAGAGTGGCTGTTTTTGTACTACTGGATGAACAAACCTGCAGCCAGGGCTCTTTCTGCATGCCCAGCTCTCACAGGGTTTGTGTTGCAGGTGTGAGGATGCCCTGAGGAAGAACAAGAGCCTGATCGGGCCGGACCAGAAGGAATATCAGCGGGAGCTGGAGCGCAACTACCACCGGCTCAAGGAGGCTCTGCAGCCCCTGATCAACAGGAAGATCCCACAGCTCTACAAGGCAGTGCTGCCTGTCACGTGCCACAGGTGCATATTTGGGGTTCCTCTTGGGGCACAGGGTGTGAAACTGAGGGCTCTGAACTTCCCGGGATCCTGTGCCATCTGTTTGTTTTCCATCCTGGCTCTCCTGGCTGAGCCTGTCCCTTTTCCCTTCTGTCCCTCCTGAGAGCACATTCCCTTCCCAGCAGCTGTGGTAGGTGGTGTTTGCAACATTCCTTCTGTTCCTCAGCTAGGACAGTTGGGTTTTTTTGTTTGTTTCCATCCTGCATCCCATTCTTTTTAGATGCAAAAGCACCCTCAGCATGGCAGGACTTTATTCCCAATGAAACTGGGATCAGGTGCTCCAGGGCGGGTGAAATTGTTGGTGCTGGAAGACCAGGAAGCTGGAGATCGGGTTTGTGTGAGACAGGACATAAAAATCCCTGTGGGAATCACAGGATCACAGACGGGTTTGGGTTGGAAAGATCTTAAACACCCTCCAGTCCCACCCCCTGCCATGGGCACCTTGTGCCAGAGCAGGGTGCTTCAGCTGGTCTGGGAAAATTCCAGGTTTGGGGTGACCAAAACCTCCATGTGCAGGTCATGGATGAGCAGGGGGATTTGGGGTACAGTCTCTTTCCAGCCAGGCTGTGGCTCCCAGAACAGGGCCAGGAATGGTTCCCAGCAGGAATCTGTGACCCCTGTGAAGTTCCCTGGCAGCAGGGCAAGGCTGGATGTTCCTGGAGATGAACTCAGGGGTTTCTGGCTGGGAGTGCTGCAGGAAGGTCCCTTCCCTCCCTGCCCAGCTTTGGGATGCTGGAGCTCTCCCCACCTCTGTGTCCCAGCTGTTCCCTGGCAAATTTTCCTGGCTGGCATGGTAGGAGTAGCAGAGCTTCCCTCCCTGCCCAGCCAGGAACCCTACAAATGCTTTTGGTGTGGTAATTATTATCTGATCTTCCTGTGTAGGGAGCCTAATACAGGTATGACATAAAATACCCTGAAAATTGTAGAATATCCTGAGTTGGAAGGATCCCACAAGGATCACTGAGTCCAACTCCCAAGTATTCCTGGCAAATTCCACTTCAGGGATGTGTTTGAAAGGTTTAAATAAGTTTTCAGTTGTGCAGGTGCTTGTGCTGCTTCTGTGTGTACACAGGAATTAAACTTTCTGTCAGTGTTCTGGATGATCCCAGATACAAACCCAAAGCCAATTCCTTGGAAAAACAACGAGTTTTAATGCCAGTGGACTTAATTTTTGTTGTAACCAGCTCTTGGAAATACTGGAAATCAATTCAGAGTCATTCATCTGGTGAGGCTTCTTATTTCACCATGGAAAATCTGAGCTCATCATTGTATTTTCTCTCCCTCAGAGACTCCTTCAGCAGGATGAGCCTTCGCAAAATGGAAATCTAAACGAGTTAAAAACCAAAATAAAAAAAAAAGCACTTAAAAAATTAAGGTTTTGAAAAGAAAAAGAGCCTTGTTATCAGCGCTGGGAATCAAAGAAGTTTTATTGTGAAATAAAACTTGGACTTCATCCTGGACATCCCACACACCTCTTCCTCCATCAAAGTGTTCAGTGGCCAAAAAAATCATTCTGAATTGTCAAATGTAGACTTCTCAATGTTTGAAAAGAAAAAAAAAAACAACCATCATGGCAGTGGTATCCAGAGTATTGGTGATGAGCTGTAAACTTACCTGTTTTTTAAGGCATTTTTATGACTCAAAGGTACACTAAACGCATTTACCTTTATTTATAGCATTACCTAATGTTAAATTTATTTTACTTTTAGTTCCTATATTTAATTTATATTAGGACCATACGCAAATGCATTTTGGAAGTTTTTAATGTAGTGATGATGCTGATGGTTATTTTGATGGTACTATTAAATATGTGAATGTTTACACTTTAATTCCCTGTGCATTGGACTTCAGGGCTCAGCATCCTTGGGGAAAAGGTTCAGAGCAAGGTAAGTCATGGTAACATTAATTAACCAAGTGCTGATTTTTTATTATCCCTGTTCTTTTGCTGCAAACAAAAAAATAATTCCACCTGTAGCCAGCAGCAGATGGAGGCACAGCTTGGTACCTCTTCGCCTCCTTCAGTCCATCAGGGGAAGTTTCAGCTTCACTTCTGTGTGTTCATGGACATCTCCAGCAGCTGGGAGGTCCCAGCATCTCCTCACCCCTGGAATTAGCAGGGTCCGTGGAACTAAACTCATTTTGTGTCCGTTTTTTAATTTAAAGCCTAATTTCACAGGGCAAAAGAACCTAAAATGGTGCCACGGTTTAAAAGGGTGCAAAGCTTTCTTTGCATTGCTGTTTATGTGAAGAAAGATGTGTTTTACAGCAGATATTTTGGGGTCTGATACTGCACTTTGAGGAAACATCAGATTTGGAGCTGAGTCCACAACTCCTAAATCTTGTCCTTACTGTTTTTCCTCTCTGTGGTGAACAAAGTCCCCTGGAAGAGGTGGTGTGTGATTAAACACATTTATTCTCTCTCCATAAATACCTAAATATGCATAAAAACCCAGATCTACACACAAAACCTGAATTTGATAAACATACTATTAATATATGTATAAAAAATAGAAGGAAAATGGGTTTATACATGAAGTGCCCCCTTCTGCAGCAGCACTGAAGGTCTAGGGTGGGAAGGGTCTTTTTTTTCCCCCTTCCTGCTACTTATTTAAGGTTATTGGAGACTTCTCCCACGCTCTGTTATCCCAACAGCTGCACAGTGGTGGTGTTATGTGTGCCAGGCTCTGCAAGGATCCCTGGAACAGAATAATCCTGAATTGGTTCTGTGTCACAGGGCAGAACACGGGAGCACCTGCATGGAGTTCCCTGCAGAAGGAAAATTCTAAACTTTTCATGGATATTCCAAGGCTCTTGCAAAGCCCAGGGGTGCTGACAAGGCCTTGGAGGTGCTACAGGGCAGGGACTCTCAGAATGGAAAATATTAAGGAAGGAGGGAAGGGCTTTGGAAGAGATTTACAGGAAGAGGCATTAAAAATATTTACACAGTGCAAACAAATCCCAGGAGCCATGAAAGGATGAAACTTTTAATGTACAGCGGTCCTGCTCCAGGACAGGAGTTACAAGCAACAAGTTCAGGGGAGTGGCAAGTGGTGCTTGAGTGAATATCCCAAAAATCCACCCCCAATCCCTCTCCCTGTGCCAGAGGAGGGGTTTTCATTCAGCATCTTCCAGCTGAGGCTGTTTTCTCTTCAGCTGCCACAAAGAATCGCCTTCCAAGCTGTGCTGGGATGATGGAAGGCAGCTGGGTCTTCCTGACATCCGATTTTGGTGTAAATAATGGTATTTTGTTTCCTTGGAACATTCCTGATGCTGAAGTTGAATGAAAAAGATAAAGTCTTGCGCCAGGTGGGGAAAAATAAACTTTCATTTGCAGGCTGAAATTCAGCAAAGCCTAAAAAATTGCATTCTGTAATGGGATTGAGCTGCCCTTGCAAGGTAAGATCACTGATATTTTTGTAATCTAGCCTTTCCTTGGTTTAGACTCTGGAATTATTTATTATTGCGGTGCCATGCTTTGGAAAAGGGAAAGTGTATTTTGTCATTGGAGATTTCTTATGCTGCGAAATCAAGGCCTGTACCACAATCAGAGGTCAAACCTAACATGGAAAATGCACTAAAAGCCATTTTACTGACTTACCTCCATGTTTATACAACATTATAATAAAAGAGAGTAAAAATTAAGTATTGCAGAATTAACTAGGCAGAGGTTTTTAGGAATTTTCTTGTAAACCAATTAATTTGTAGTGGAAAAAGGTGAATTATATCCAGGGCATTCTCACAGCCTGCAGTAACACTTCATGTCATTCCATCCATCCTGGGACAGACTGAACAATCCCCCTTTTTTGAGTCATATTTGTTTAGATTTTAATTACTAGTTTATAGGAGTCACTTTCAGTTCTCTGACAGACAATTTGGGATTTTCATCTCTAGTATTTAGTGCAAATGGTTTTGGTTTTGCAATGTTTTTCCTTAATCACACAACTGTAGTCAAAAGTACCTTCAAATTAGGAGGTACTGTTCAAGAACCAGCTAAAAACCACAGAATGTATTCTAAAAGCACTTTAATTCTTTTCCATAACTTCCCAGCCTTTTTGTAACTGTTCCCAAAGCCCTTTCCCTTTCTGCTTTCCCCTTTCCAAACACAACAGGCTGATCTGCTCGTCTCAGATGCTGATCATAACTTTTTTATTTCTTATGTACATTCTTAACAAAGCATCAAACCCAAATGCTCTCTTTCCCCCCCACGTTTCAGTGAGCTCCAGGTACAAATTAACTTCAGTTAGAAGGTCACCACTAAGTTCCCAACCACCCCAAACAGAGATGCAGATTCGAGGGCTTCACTCTTCAAAGTACAAAATTATTTTAATTACACTACACTCTGCCCCTGGTTTGTAGTATTAATCACACCTATTTACAATTTGCTCATTAACAACTATGCAGCAAGATGCAAATTAGACCAATCAAACACTTCCATGAATTCAGTTCCCTCCAATGCTCTGGACAATGTTCCCAGATTCTTTTCCTTGTGCTTCAAGTTGCAAGGAGCAGGAGAATAAACCACGTCCATTACCTAAAGACTAAATATGAAGTGTTACTTCCCAAGTTACAAAAATACACAACTTCTGATGAAATTTGCTAGTTAATATACATTTACTCCAGGGTATGAATACAAATAACTTTTATTAAAAAAAAAAAAAGGCGGGGGGAGGGGAGAAAGGGTAAAAAAAAAAAGAAAAAAAAAGCTAATAATACAACAGGCATGTCTGAGACCTAGAGCTGCATTAAAACCACTACTGGGTGCTGTAGGCATTGTTTAGAATCTATACAAACTGGTATTTCTAAAAGGTCAGAGCACTACTCTCCAGCAGAAAAGTTACGGTGCGAGTCAAGTCCTATGTCATGTTTTGTTAATTCAAGTCGAGCCACTTGACACCAAAGAAAAAAAAAAGACCAGAAAGATGAAGAATCAGTAGCTTCAAAAAACAAACAGCTGTTGTTTCCAGGTAGTTTGGATGCAAATCAGAGCCAGAGGTGTATGCAAATCCCAAATATTTACAGTCCGAGTACAGCATCACTCTACAATTTTCTTATAAAACAGTAGGTAAGGAGTCGATGTAGATGACGATGTTGGAGAAAGAGAATTCAGAAAGTCCTTTTCCTCTGTGACCTTCACTTCGGAATCGTCGAAGAGCAGCCACTTCCCCTCGTACTCCTTGAGGCTCTGGAGCACGTAGAGAGCTTTGTTCTCCAGTCCCTGTGCTCCCAGCCCCAGGGGCTCGCCCTGCTCGGCCCTGGGCTCGGCGCTGGGCTCGCTGCGGGGCTCAGGAGCCACGCTCAGGAGCTTCTCGGGGTTGGGCTGTTTGCTGGCACACAGCTCACAGTCAGCCTTGCTCTTCTGCCCCCCGAGCAGCCCCACGGCCTCCATGTTCTTCTTGCTGAGCACCTTGCCTGGCGGCGCAGCGCCGTTGAGCCTGAAGGAGACCTCGCCGTCGTCGTAGTCCTCGGCCACGGCCCGCGCCTCCTCCTCGGTCAGCGGCTCCGGCTTGAGCGCGGCATAGCCCGGCTCCGGGAGGAAGTTGCCCCTGTCCAGCTCCAGGCTCTGCAGGTCTGTGACCTTCACCGAGGCCGTGTAGTGGCCGCTGCTGATGGTGATGCCGCTGTGCATGACCACGGCGAAGAGCCCGTAGGTGTCGTTGGTGGGCCGCGTGCTCCACTCCTCCAGGGACAGCCTGAGGGGCGTCAGCAGCGGCGTGTTGATCTTGGACAGGCCCCCGTAGCAGTCAAACCTGGCAAGGGACACAGAGCTTACACCTCGTGCCACAGCACCTCCCAGAAACCACTCCAGGTGGCCCAGAGGTGCAGCCAGAGCCTTTCTCCTCAAAGATGCAGACGATGGGAACTGCTCCCTGCTGCCCTGGCTCAGCACCAGCACCCCCAGTCAGGAAAGGCATTTTATGACTGTAATCTTAAATCTTACAGCCCAGAAACTAAATTTTAACATTTCTGAGATCCCCTTTTTCTTAAGTATCAGCTGAAGATAATTTTTAAATTATGATGATAAAGGTTCAGCTGATTGTTATCACTCCTGCTACTATTTCTGCACAAACACCCCCTTCTCTCTCTCACCATCCTCTTCAAAAACAAACCAAAAACCTCTTCAACAGCCAAGGCTGAACCAAGCAGGGTTGGGTTTGTTTTTTCTCCTCCTGAAAGAGTCATTTACTATATAAAGCATTACTTATTTTACTTTCAAGTAGCTTTAATATCACTCAGAGATTGTGACTAATTTTCCTCAGCTCCCCTCAGTGCACTGTAGCTGTGCCAGTGGTGCTCACCTGGGATTCTTCACTAGCTGTCCTATGGTATTCTAATTTTTCAAACAATTCTGTAGCTAATTTACTTTGGAAAAGCCTCTGGTATTCCAGAAATATTCAGTATTTTGTTCACAGCACACAAATTAACCAGGAGGGGAAAAAGTCCTTTCATTATAAGGATATTCTACAGAGTTTGAAGAGAAAGTCAGTGTTGGGATTTCATTGTGCACCAGCCTCCTTGAATGATTCTGCTCTTGATGACTTACACATTGCATCAGCCCAGATCAATTAAACCCTTTATTTAACAATAGGTTGTGATGTCCTAATAAATTCCAGGGATGACTCAGTCTTACTCAACTGTGAGGGTGTTGTAGGGAAAAATACTGGGGAGTACAGACAAGCCCTGTAATACGGAGGTTTCCAAGAACTCATGCTCTTATCATAGGAAAAAATAACTTAAATCCAAGGAAACTGCAGCCATGGCATATCTGCAGTTATGATTATTGTTTTCCTGGATTTAATTTTGGTTCTGCTTCACTCCTGTTCAGAGCCATGAACCCTGAGACACAGAAATAAACACAGTGACACACACACACACACACAGATCCTCAGTCACTCCAGTTCACTGAAACCTCACTTCACCATATACATTTCACTCCACCAAAAAGAACACACAAGAGCACAGAATCAGAAATAATAAATCTTCTGAATATCCCTATTATCAGCAGCCAGAAATAGAGATATTCAGAAGAGAGTCAAGAAACACAGAACTGCTGGCTGAAACCCTGGATTACAAATCCAGTTCCACTCAAGCACACTGGGACAATCGTATTGACAGAAAACAGGAAAAAGCAGGCTCTACCTTTCTTCTCAATGACATCCAGCATCAGAAAGATTTGGAGAGGAGGAAATAAGAGAGGAAATCTTTTCCTATTAGCTTTTTGTTCTTCTTAATGATAAGAATCTGAAGACAGAAAAATTGCATGCCAAGTACTCTGCCTGCTCTGACTGATGCACTTCAAACACAGCAAACCTGATTTCTGCAGCCACATCTTTCGTGACCATAAATTAGTGAAATTTTACCAACTGCACTGAATTTCATGAGACAAAAAGCTGATTTTCTCACAGATTGTTAAATTTCTATAGTGGAAATGCTTAATTACATGTTACCAGTTAACAAATTCCTTCTTCACAGCCTGCTCACACATGGCCTGGCATTTTTCCCCACACAACAATTGCCAAAGAGAATGACTCCTCCCCAGGCAAGGAGATTTTCAAACTGGCTGCTTTATTTTTAAAGAAAACACTTTGCAGAGCAGCGTCTAGAGAAGATTAATAAAATCCCTATTAACTGCAAATATTTACAGTACCCTTCGTTTCTCATTTATTTATAACTCAGTCACCAGAGAACTCAGTAGAGCAAAACTGAGCAGACCAGATTCCCAAATTTTTGTGGGAGCTAACAGTTGTCTGAAGATTCTTATCTTAAAAAAATTACGTTTAAAGCCAGTAGAAGAGTTTGTTACTACTTTTAGCAATGATAGAATTTTGCCCAAAACAAAACATCCAACCCCAAAATCAAGAAACTCTTCAGCTTCATCACAGGTTTCTATGTCAGGTTTTCCACTCTTCCTTAATCTCTGACTGGTAGCCCTTGGCAGAAAATTTATGGAATGACTGAGAGGACACATGAGGAAAACCACAAGAGACTGGATTCACTCTGACCTGGAAATGGGTCTGAGTGTTTTGGAGCAAGGACCTGAAGCTGGCCAGGACAGAAGAGGTGAGTGAGGCAGGAGAGGATTGGTTAACTGCACGTCCTTCCTCATGGAAACAGGAAAATAGGAAATACAGGAGCAAATGGAAGATAATTTTCATGTTTCCCACTCAACTGTGATGATTTTTAAGTCTGCAGCTGTAAGTCAGTATATACAAATCAGTATTTAAGTAAATACTGTGGAGATCAATGAAAAGACAATTTTGTATGTTATGACTCTGGACTTGCATGGAAAGACACTGCAGAGACAGAGGAGATTTCCTTTCTGCTTTGCCAGAAACCTGGATATTCCTGTACAGTGCTGTGGGGCTGGATTTTTGTTTCCTCTCATCCCAAAGAAAATCCCTAAATTCTTAACTATTAAAAAAACCCAAAAAACACTCCCACAAACTTCTTTCAAAACATAAGGATTGTTACCATTACAATACCAAACTGATTAACTGGTAATTGAATATCAATGAATGCTGATACTACTGTGTTTTTGAAGTAATTGGTTTTTTTCCTTTTAATACTAGCTCTTTAAAATGTTTATCTGATTATTACTTTTTCCCCCCCAAAATATCAGTGTTCACATTCAGGTAAAGACCAAAGTCTGCTTAAAGGAATTGGTTAATTCTGGGGTAATGAGTGTTGGCTCTTTAAAGTGTGTTAACTCCTGATTAAATTTTTTCCCCATTCTCATTCATCTTTTTAGTACTCATATTCAGGCAGAGACAACATCAGACCATAAAATGCAGATTTGTTCTCATTACTTGTTCTGGTAAAGCACTTAAAGCTGCCTCTGAACTCAGTTTATTTACTTAAAACTTAAATATCCCCTTAAATAAAGGGATATTTAAAGTAAATAAAGTTTTAAGAAATACCAGGTTGTTCTAAGAGTACAGCTAAAATTTTTCTTAAGGAGTCTCCCAAAAGTCAATTTTTCTGGAATGTAATTTCCACCACTACCTGGAACAACACAGAGCCTTTATGGTAATGGGGGCTTCATCCCAGCAATTTAATTCCAATCTGGGAATCTTTTGGAAACATTCCAAAGCATTTCCAGCTCTTGGGGTAAGATTTCCCTTGCTGCAGGACCCTGTTTGGTAAGACAGGCAATGCATACTCACTCCAAGCCACTGGCAGCAAAGCACTTCAAGTGAATTGTGATCACTTCGGGCATTTTATCGAACAAAAGGCTGCGCTCGGCTTCCGTGTAGTGGTGGCAGTTCTCACAGAAATACTTGTCCTCTCCCACAATCCTCTCCACTGAGGCAAACTGGGAAATTGCCCATTTCAGAGTCTTCATTTCTGTTTTTGGCTCTGGAGAAACTAGAAAAGAAAATCACTGTATTCATCGATATGCCAATATTTGCATTTCCAACGCGTCCTGCCAGAAGAGCAACAAAACAAAATATGTCAAGTTCAGACCACTCCAAACCTGCAACACTGCAAAGAACACTCGGTATGTGTGACATATGTGGTGTATTCCAATCTCTGGAGCATTTCAGGAAGGGATGAAAACATCACTTAATGGCTATCGTTACTCAAAATTAGGGTTTTTCTGCAGCTTGTTTCAGATCACACAATTTTGTTGCCATGTCTGGAAATGGAGAGCTTGTAGGAGACCAGCATTTCACTTATTAAGGCAAACCCCCAAAATAACCAGAAAGTTCCCTCTCGCTTCTTGCGTTTTGCCTCCCCTGCCACCCTCACACTGCTGACAGGATCGCCGCTGTCGGCAGCGCTTCACAGATGAACATCACCCCGCACATTTTCCTTTGAATCCTTAACAAAATGGGGCGCAAAAGCAGGAAAAGCTGCTCCAAATTAAGTCAGTGGCAACTAAAATTAATTCCCTTAAAATTCTCATTTCAGGATGTGGGTTTGGCACACTTCCTTTTGAAAATAGCTAAAAAACTGCATATAGATCAATAAAATTTGTGAAAGAGACCACATGACTAACATTTACAAGCATAATACGAATGTTATTAAAATAACAACAATCTAAAATACTACATCTTTTTTAGAGTAACTAAGAAAAAAAAAGCTGGACTTGTGTTTCTTTTATTTCTAAGAACAAATGTAAGTATTTCTTATAAGAAGAAGAAAAGTAGCAAAATTCCTTATCCAAAAGAAAAAAGAAGACTCAAATCAAAGGAAATACCTATTCATAAGCAGGAAAACAGGTGCCTAAGTGACAGATTGTAGGTAGTCCATGCTATGTGTTAAGATCTGGAACAATTTGAATATTATCTGGATCTGCCAACATTATCAGCACCGTGTTTCCAAAGTCTAAAGTTAATCAGGATAGGAGATAACAGCCTCTAATTTTAGCCAGCACAAACAGGAGCCGTGTTCCTTCCTAACTGCAGCACTGTCCTTCCCCACGGCTGGCTGAGGCAGGAACACATCTCAAACCCTTTTGTTTTGGAGGGAATTACTTACTTTCAGAACTCTCTTCACTTTTAGAAAGTTCATCTTCTTGCACTGGGACGCTGATGTCCTGAAAATCCTCCCTCCTTTCCGTGAAGCACTCACACTCCAAGCACCTCGTCCTCAGCACTAACTGGCCCTGGAAGAGTTTCTCCACCAGCTCGAAGACAGCCAGCTCTGTACCTGGAGAGAGTACATGGCACATCCCTGAGCAAGGGCCACTTCATTCCAGAGACCCTTCAGAACCTGCTTATCCTCAGGAAATCACTGTCACAGCCATGGCCTTTTAGGGAGCTCAGATAGGAATTAAAAAGCAAAATAAATCACGAGCAGTTTTCATGGTATCACCTGCTTGTAAGCAAATAAGGATCCTCTGTCTCTTGGGCCTCAAACTTTAATTTCTGCTCTAAGATTGGGCCCTTGTTTTGTACTTGAAGAGTGACAGTGTCACGTTCTGGAATATTTGGTTGTCATCAATGCTCTGACTCCTTAGCATGGACTGCTGGCCTCCTCAAGGAGCACCACACTGTGGGTTTGCCTCGTTTCTGTTCATTCTCAGTCATCTCCTCCTTCCTAAATTTATTGGCCAGTTTTGGGCAAATCTGCAGAAGAAATGCACAACTCAAAAAACTCTTCATTCCTTCAATTTTTTTTTAAAAATTGGTGGGTAGAAAGTTCCAAAGTAGTAAGTACTGGATTCATACGGAGGCCCTTCCCTCAACATGTATCTTGTTTCACTGACATAAACAAAATCCAGACCTGCCAGCCAATTAGCATTTCTAATTGGTATCTATTAGATCTAAATAGATTAGATCTTTAATACATCCTGAGTCCTTCCTGGTTCTTGGGAAGGTTGGGAATATGGAAAGATTAAGGAACTGGAAGGGAAAAAGAGGATACTGTTTGTAAAACCATAGCTAGTGGGGCTTGGTTCTGTTTGCTCCTGCCAGAAATATCCCTTTACATCTTGAATCCACTTGCTCTTTCTATGGATGACAAAAATTAGTGGTAAATACAAACCTGGTAATATTCAGCCTTTTTTATACATATTGTACAATAATTACAGAATGTTAAAAGAAATGCCTCGAGATCTAAGCTAAACAGGTCAAGTTCTAAAAGAAAAAAAAACTACAAACACATACATATAAAAATAAATTCTCTTTCCTAAAAATCATCTTCAATTCCTGAAAAAATCTAATTTTGTGTTTAGAGCTCTGCAGGCTGTGCAGTCTGAAGGCTGACTTCCCACGCATTGTACTTTCTTAATCCTACTAATTTTAAGCCCATCCACTTGTGCACCAACCTTCCTTTTTTGGTTCTTTTTCAGTTCCTTTTCCATGACGGCTTTCCACGGGAGACGCTGGTTCATGATATTCTTCTTTACTGTCACCATTTTCACACTTGACAGCTGACTCTTCAAACTCACAGTCATATTCTTTCCCTGGCTCTTTGGATCCCAGGTTTGTAGTTAACTTTCCTAGGCTGTAAAATTTGGACAGAATACTGGGCTGTTTGCAGGAAGATTTTAACCAGTTTAACCTAAGGCGCGACTTTTTCTGCGTGGGCTTGGCGCTCTCGCTGTCCCCGGAACACTTGGCAATGGCATCCATTTGGTTTTCCGTCTTTTCTCCCGTGGCTTTCCTCTTGGACCTGGTTTGTCTTTGATTTTCTTCTGCTGCAATTTGCTCCTTTGATACTTTGGATTTTTTCTTGGCGTTGCCGCCCTCGGCGTCGCTTTTCCTTTTCCCGTTTGCCTTGAGCAGCTTCTCCTTGGCCGCGTCTCCGCCGTGGCTGCCCAGGGTGGGATCCTCCTCCTCAGCAGGGCTGACAGACCCATTGCTCTCAGAGTTTTGGTTGGCTTTTTCCTCCAGTTTCGCTGCAGGCTCTTCCACAGGCAGTTTGTTCAGCTCTTCCTTCTTCAGCAGCTGGCAGGTTTCCTGGATGTTCCCCAGGATACACTGCAGGACCTCCTGGGCATCGTGCTGCAGGTACCCTTCGTACATGGGGTTCAGCTCTCTGTGCAAAGAAGGAGCAAAGAATGAGGGTTTGGTATCCTTTGCTAACCGGGGACCGTGATTTGAGACTGAAATCAGGGATTTAGAAGTCATGGAGGATCTTCTCCAGGCAGAGAGAGGAGTCCTCTCTGTCAGAGAGCTGCGGGAAGGTTCTGCCTTAAGGATTTACACACACCCAGCAGTGCAGCTCCTCAGCTGCAAGGGAATCCTTCCCATCCCTGGAAGTGTCCCTACCCATGGCAGGGGTGGAACTGGACAAGTTTTAAGGTCCCTTCCAACCCAAACCTCTCTGTAATTTAACAACACTTCTGTACCTAAGCACTGTTTTAAACCCCTTCTGCATTACAGTCTTACAAAACTCAAATTTATTTTCAAATTTCCAATGGCGACAATAAGCACCTAAATCTTGCTGCCTATAAGGCCATCAAAAAATGAAGGTTCAATTTAAGGCCATCTACCTTGCACCAGCCTCTAAAGCTGGGCAACGGAACAGCCTGGAAACGTCAGGACAGAATTCTGCCAGCATTGAAGGGGATTTGTACCTGAGGGTGTTCAGCAGTCTCCGGGGCTGAGTGGCCAATTCATCCGTGTATTTCTCTGGGTTTAGGAGAAAACTGGCTTGAAGCTGCTCAACTGAAAGGATCAAGGAGTGCAAACTGCAGATGAGCTCGTAACTTGCCAAGGGATCTTCTTTACAGCTTCCCTGCAATAACAATGTAAAAGGAGTAAGAACACTTGCCACAGTTACATTGCTCACAAATTACCATGTTTCTCTCCTCCCCTCCCTTGGTTTTCTATATTTGGCTGAATTTTTTGTCTGCTATGGGAGGCAGGTGGGTTTCAAATACAGTATTTTGGTTTTTTTTTTTTTCCAAGTAGGAGACAAACGTAAAAGCCCAATTAGCCATTAGTTTAAAATCCCAAACCATCCTTGTCCAAACTCCCATTTCCATCAGCTCCAGTATCATAATTATCTTTGTGCCAGAAGCATGGTCAGGTATCTTCCTCAAGTTTCTTCTGTTAGAATTTAAAACTTCTGCTAAAGTTCAAAACCACTCGAACACATCTTCACCTTAAATAACAGTGTAGAAAACAATGCTGAAAAGCTTCTTAAGAACAGAAATCAGTTAAATTTTCCCTACATTGAGGACAGCCTAGCCTGCAAGGTTACAAATAAAGAACACGTGGGGATTTGTTACCTTTTCTGCCTTTTGCTCTCCTTCATCCTTTGAAGATTCTCTCTTCTTTGAAATAATGTTATATAAATGTTTTACTCCAGTTTTAAAACCAGGACAAAAATATAATACCTGAAAGCAACAGTTGAAAACACGAGAATAACTGGAGTAAGAAGTTATTCCACACATAAATGCACTTTTATAATCCACACAGCTCTGCACCTCCCCAGGCACACAAAGATCCAGGATTTTTCACAGCAGGGAGGAGCCCTGAGTATGGAAACTGAAGAATTTCCCAATCAGGACAACCACAGGGCACACATTTCCTGCAGCAGCATCTTTGTTTCCCTGCTGTAATGAGATGCCCTTTACACTGCACCCAGAATAAACTGATTTCACCCATTTGTGCCCGACCAAAATCTCCCTTCTGGAGCCCCCCTGGACACGGCCTCACCTGCAGGACACTGTTCAGGTAGCAGGTGTTGCCCAGGTTGTTCAAGCCCACAAAAGGCAACATGTTGTCTTTTTTCTCACAGCTGACAAGGGAGGGGGGCTGCGCTGCAGGAACCACCTGGTCACTGGGAAACAGAGAAATGGGGTAAGAGGAAAAAAAAAAAAACCCTCCTGCATCTCTCCTCACCTCAGAGAATTCAGCACTGACACGTGCAGGTCTAAACCCTGCCAAAGTGTGTCTGAATTCACGCTGACTCCTCTGCAACCCCCCCAAAACCACACAGGAGGAAAATGTGCTCCAAGTTCCAACACATCAAATAGCAGGAGACTGATTTAATGGATCAAAAAAATTTCGTATTTAAATAATTTTGTATTTTTTTTCTTCATTCGTAAGGCAGAAAAAATGTTGCCTAGAATGTATTTTTACATTGTACCCTGCTCCAGTCACATCACTTCATTTCTGGATGCAAAGCCAAAGCATAAAACCAGAAAAAAAATCTAGAAAAAGAAACCAATAAACCTGACACACTATACACTGATTATCATTATTACTGATCACTGCTTAAAGTGATTGATACACTGTAATGACGCAACAGAACCAAATTTTAAAGTCTCCAACTATTTCTAACTGACCATAATTTTCTTTTTCCCACTTAAATCCCCTCACCAGCAATGAAATGGTTTTGTTTGGGGCCTCAAAAGCCTCAATGAATGACAGTGAACCCCACAATGAAAGATCCTACATATTCTCATTAAAGCCCCCCTTGCAGAAATTAAATTTTAATATAAGTAGTTCAATGACACAATAACTACTTATATTAACTTGAAGCAAAGCAAGTTTTTCGACTGATCCCAAAGTTTGTACCAACTGAGCGCCAAAAGAAAAAACCCAAAAATTTGCTCAAAAGAGGAAATTGCAGCAGAAGAAAAGTTTCCTTAAAGGAGTTATTAGAAGTTGGTCACACTGATTAAACAGATTTTTAGAACTAACTTCACCAAGCGATCCCAAAGTTTGTGCCCACTAAACATCCCCGGTGCGGCAAAGCCGCTTCCCTTAAAACAGAAACTGTCTCCAGCAATTCGCTGCTCGGTTTGCTGAAGCCGCCCCGGCTGCCGCTTTAACGGAGGCGCTCGTTCATCCCGGGGAAGCGCTCGCTAATGGATTTCGCGCGTGCTGCAGCGCGCTGTTGGTGCGGGAGGACGAAAGCGAAAGGAGCGGGGGCGGCTGGAGCAGCCCCGGCCCCGGCCCCGGCCCCGGCCCCGGCCCGCCGCAGCATCGCCGCACAAACTTCTCCCGCGCGGCACTCACATCTCGGCAACGCGCAACTCCGCGCCCTTCGGCTCATTTTCCTGCGCCTCGACGAAATCCAGCACTCGCTTCGCCTCCTTCTTCTGAAAGAGCTTCAGCGACAGCCTGTTCTTCTTGGAGGGGCTGGCCCTGGCGCTGTCGCCGGGCAGGACGCCGGGCATGGTTCCTGCGGGGCGCGGCCGGGGCGCTCACACCTGGCGCGCACACACACACACACGCGCACACCAGGCGCCATTTACTCCCCGAGGGGGCCGAGCGCGGACCCGCCGCCCCCCGCCCCGGGCTCGGGCCGCCCCCCCGCGCCCCCCGCATGTTCCCCGCGGCCGGCGGGGCCCGAGGCCGCGGTGCGGCCGCTCCCCCTCACTCACCGCTACATGCCGGCCCCGCTCCCGCGCGCCGTTGCCATGGAGACCGCGGGGACACCGTCGGCCAACTTGGCGCGTTTTTTTCCGCGCGCCGACGAGGACCCCCCCCCCCCCCCCCGCCCCGCGCGCCCCGCCTCACGCCGCAGCCCCCCCCCCACCCCCCGCCCCGCCGGCGGCCGCCCCGCGAGAACGCCGGAAAACCGAGCGCGCCGCCGCGGCGGGCCGGCGGCCGAAAGCCATGCCGAGCGGCGGCGGGGCGGCGGCCGGCTGCCGGCGGACAGACCGGCGGAGGCCGGGCGCCGCCGCGGCGCCGCCACCGGCCCCGCGAGGCCGCCGCCGCCGCATCAGGCAGCGCGGCGGGCAGCCCGCTGTGGGTCCTGCCTGGGCGCGCGCGGGCGCTGGTAACGGCCCGGCCAAAGGGCTCGGGTTCGGGCCGTACCATTTGCGTGGGGAGAGCCCTCTAACACCCCCCACCCGCCGGCGGGAGGTGGATTGCTCCCGCTGTGACCACGCCCTCTTTGCGGCCCGGCCAATCAGAGGCGGCGGCCCCGTTTCCCGCCCCGCCGCTCTGAGGGCCCGGCCCGCAGTGGCCGCGGGCGGCGGCGCGGAGCGGAGCGGAGGGGAGCGCTCCCGCGCTTTTCCCGTGACACCCGCTCGTTCCAGCGGGATTGCCATCGCGGCCCGGCCCAGGGGCTCCGCCAGCTCACCTGTGCGCCGGGCAGTGAGCAGGAGTTACCGCTGAGGCTGTTAAGGCTGCAAAACTGGCGGCTTAGGGGTCGCCACGCTTAAGAAAAGACGGGATTTCTGCAGATTTCTGCAGATTTCTGCGTTCTGCTCTTTCATCTGGCCCCTCCAGGACCTCCCGTCTGTACATAAAGGATGCACGTTGCTTTTACACACAGGCTTTCTAACAGAAAGGTGCATTCACATAAGGTATTTTATAGGATTAACTGCATAGCTGGCTTCGGGCGATACCCAGATCTGGGTTTTGGGGTGAATTACCCCAAATTTGAGCACTCAAAAGATGAAGTTCCACAGCACCAGCTGCTGCCTGCCTGCCCTGGGCGTGGCACTCCTGTTAAGCACTAAAGCAAACTGAACTCCACAAAAATCACTTTTTTTTTTTTTTTTTTTTTTTTTTTGCAGTCCTGCAATATTTTCCGATGTTTTTTATTTTTTTTTTTTTTGCTGCTGCATAAATGAATTCTTACCGCAGGTCACTATCCCTAAATACTCGTCTGAATTATGGAAGGAATTGTGTATATCCCAGCAGTCACGGCCGTGCTCCTGCACGGGCTTTGATTTCCCGTGCAGGTAAAATCTCCACGCGTGCCTGCACAGGCAGGGCTCGGCTTCCCATGGTGAATATATTGGTTTATTTCCTTGGCCTGTGGGATCCCCAGAAGCTGTTGGGATGTTCCCACCGAGCATGGATGGATGGATGGATTTCCCCCGCAGCTCTGCCATGTGAATTTTACCTCCACTCAACAAGCACTGCCCGAGGTCCCTGCGGTTAATAGACACTCAGGTATACAGAGGCTCTTTTGTGTGAGACAAGGATCTCATCCAGGTGGGTGGTGCCCAGAGGTCCTGGAAGTGCTTGGCTGATTAATAAAGTGATTCATTAAGTCTGGGTGACGCTGCTGGGCTGCCCCAGAGCAGAGGCTGGACAGAGTCACAGAATAAAGCAGGGATTGATCAAAAGGATCTCCTCCATGGATCCACCCTGGGCAGCACCAGAGCCCAGCCAGGGCTGCACCCAAGAGGAACCCAAATGGTCCCAAAATGCACGAGCGCTCCCGGGGGCTCTCCCTGGGATCAGCTCTGCTCCATGGGCACATTGCAGTTCATTGTCCCATTCCAGCTTTAGCCCGTGCAGTCCCATCCTGCTTGTTTTTCTCTCTCCAGCCCACATTGTTTGTGCTCCTGGGCCTGAGGTTTGGATCCTTTGTCCTTGGTGCCCAGCTGGAGCAGGAATTGTTTTGTCTCCCTGCTCTGTGCAGAGAGCTCACCATCCCCTGATGTGCAGCCCAGAGCCACACACTAAAGCAGCTCAGAATGTGAAAATATAAAAGCCAAAACCTGAGGCATCAGTGGTTTGAGGCATTGGCTGAGGAGCGGCTTCAGCAGCAGCTGGAGGGTGCTGGGCAGTCAAACCCGGGGTTGTAAGGGGAAAATGTGGGAGTGTTTGGGCCTTGG
The DNA here is from genome assembly GCF_031753505.1 of Anomalospiza imberbis. Classification (NCBI taxonomy): domain Eukaryota; kingdom Metazoa; phylum Chordata; class Aves; order Passeriformes; family Viduidae; genus Anomalospiza; species Anomalospiza imberbis. The sequence goes on along the minus strand of NC_089689.1, from coordinate 29,114,769 downwards.
GGCTGGATTCCAGGCAGGAATAAACTCCGAGGGCAGGGCTCCAGGTGCTGCAGGCCGCTGGGATCCAGAGGTGCTGTGACCCTGGCTGCTCACCTCAGCCAAGGTCTGCCCTGCCCAGTGCGTGCTGTGCAATCTGCTTCAGCAAACATGAGGGAAGGCTATTTATATCCAAGGGTTTTACAGCCTGAGAGTCTAAGTCCACGTTAGGTAATTCCTCACTTCGTGCTAGCTGAACTCCCGCTGTGCTTGTGCCTGGGAACACCATCAGGGACGCTGGAAGCTGAGATCTGGGGGTAAAGTCAGGCTTGGGGACATTGCCAGGCTCGTGGTTTGACTTTTCAGGGGCAGTAACTGAGGGAAGCAGGGAAGGGGGATGTTTGCAGAGCAAATGTGGGGGACTGGAAGTGCACACAGCATTTCTCATGGTGGTTATGGGGCTTTGGTCTGTGTGTTACTTTTCTTTTGGCTAATGAAGCAGCCAGCTCAGTTTCCACAGGTATAATCATTATTTTAATACACAAATGCATCTGCCACACAGGCAGTACATAGGTGAGCCCAGCACCTCTCAGAATACTCACTCAGCACTCGTTTGGAAGAGCTTTACCTGCTCTTTTCCCACAGTGTGGGGACAATTCCCAATTTAAAGGGGTTTTAATAGCCAAATTAAATTCCCCCCACTTAAAGGCATCTGTGCTGAGCTGCTGTGCAGCCCAGCAGGGCTCAGGGTCACATCTGCTTCCTGGATTTTTAAAATGAAAATGAAAACTTCCTGTTTTACTTTTTCTGCTGGTAATTTCATCTGATTACATATAATACCCTTACTCTGCTCTAAATAATTTTTCTCCCTTAATATACTCACAAATTGCTCCCTAATTCCCCATCATCGTTATTTTGACCAAACCATGCATGTGTCATTTTTAATTTCCACTCTAAAAGAGTTCTCTCTGTCTTTGAGAGAGACAAAGCCAATATAATTGTGAGACATTCTGAGTGATATTTAAGCTTCCCCTCTGCCACCTGGATGGAAAACCGGGGTGAAATCTTAGCTGCAGGTCTGTCAGTTGATTGATTTTTTTAATTAGGCAACACAGTTCCACTTCTGCCTCTTCTTTCTTCTCTCTCACCTTTCTCTGATGAGTTCATCAGCTGTAATCCCAGTCCAGGTCGTTGTTGTATCCAAAAGTTTGGGACACAGGGAGGAATCCAGGCAGTGCCACCCCCTGGATGCCCAGGACAGCCCGCTTTGCTGATTCATGACAAAATGCCCCTGAAGCCAGGATTTATTTTCAGGAAGCAGGAGCTGCCCTGCTTGGGAAGAAGCTTCACCCACCAGCCTGACATGGAGCTGTGCTGCCTCAGAGACACCCACACAGCTCCATCTCAAACCTGCCATCCAGCAGCTCCTTCCCACCGAGGAAAAACCCTCAGCTCCCTCAAATCTCCTCTTCACCAGCCTCTCACCCTCTCAGATTTTTATGCCCCCTCTTAAAATACGGCTCCCTGTGAGTGCTTAACGTGGGGAAATTTTTCCAGCAGGAAAGGGTTCTGTTTAAATCTAAGGAAATGGGGATTTTTTTTTTTCTGTATCTCTCCATACCCACAGTAACACCTAATTAAATATTTATGGCAGCTTAGCACGATTCATAAAGGAACTGTTGTCTAGAAGGCTCTGAAGCTTCACTCCGTACAGTAAAGGAGTGTTTCAGGCACAGGCCAAAGAAGCAGCAGGTGCAGGAGGCAGTGATTCCTTACCTAGGGTCCTGAGGCACTCCAATGTGCAAAATCAAATTATGTCCAATACTATGGACTTCACAGCCATGTGTTATAAAAATAGCTGTGCTGGGAGACCAGAACTCTTCACAGGCATAGCCAAAAATAACCACATGAAATGCCTGGAAGGAGCAGATTCCCCAGAGATGGGATTTCTGGAGTCTTGGAGGCAGACTCCAGTACAGAGCACGATTCCCAGCAGGGGAAAACCTCCCCAACCTTTGGCTGTTGCTGAATCATATAAATCAATTTCCAGAGCCTGCAGCCCTATCAGTGATAGGTCTATAAATCTGTCAGGGCTCTGGTATTGTTGGAATTATTCTATGAATTTTGGTGCAAATTGTGTGCAGACAATGTGCTCTTTCAGCAGGCTTGGATCACACGGAGACCTCGGGGTGGGAAGTTCTGCAGCCCACGCCGGGCAAAACCCATTTTATTCCTGAGGAATAGGACTGTTGGTCAAATTCCCCACACAGAAAAGGTAAGAAACCATTCAGACTAATAAGAATACTGGCTATAAAATGTCTGGACAGGGCTGGCTTCAGGCACAAGGAACAGAAATGAATTATTTAGGGATTTTATTGTTTGGTGATCCCCACAGTTCATGCAGACTCTGTGCCCTTTCACAGCCAGAAACAGGAACAAATTGTCCGACTTGCTTTACTCCACAGGAAAGGAAATCTGACTCTTCCCACAGCAAGCAGCCTGGGAACGTCACAAACCCTGAATTATCCCTGCTTGACGAGCTACATCTGCTTTCAGAGCATCTCAAATCATTTCATAACCCTTCCTTTAACTTCGTGCTGCTGCCTCGGGGCACATGGGAACAATTTGGCCACTGCAGAACTCCAGTCCCTGTGAGAGCAGCACCTCTGCAGGGCTGTGCCTGGCTCTGGCAACAAAACAGGATGAGTTTGGGCAATTTGATGTCAGTCTGAGGGGGTGAGGCAGCAGCAGAGCCACTGTCTTCGATCTCTAGGGCTGAGATCCTAGTTTTGGCCACAGAGCAACTCATTCCCACCTGGGGACTTACAGCAGCTTCAGCCTCTGCCAAGTTAAACCTGGCCCAAAACCTTGACCTCTGTGGCCAGCTGTTTTCTGGCATCCATAAAGATACAGATTTTAGGGGAGGCAGGAAGGAATAAATCAGAAATTACTGCAGTTCTGTAAACTCCATGGAAAGCCTGCAAGAAGCTCCTTTAATTTCAGCTGCAGAAGGCAAATGTCAGCTTGGAGGCCCGAGCCACAAACCATGAGCTTGTCTATGCACAAACCATAACAAGTTCCTCCATGTGGGAGAGTTTATAAATTTGGAGGTCAAGGTATTTAGCCACTGATAGCACAGCCTTGGCTCTCATTTATCTGCTTCCTAGGAGAAAACACAGTTGGTTGTGATCTGTGAACTTCCTAGAGCTACATATGCACTTATGATATCTCAGAAAATAGCAATAATTGCACCCATAATGTAGAGATAAAGCAGATTAATTTGTTCATAATGATATAAACGTGTGGTTCTGAAAATCTGCCAATGGCAAGAGGGTTCTGTGGCCAGGTCTGAAACAGAACATTTCTCCTCGGATCTCTCTGAAAGCAAAGCTGCAGAAAAAAAGGGGATGTTCTGTTTGCGGTGCTGCTGCATCCTAAGGGTGTTTCCCCCAGTTTTTGCCTGTCTGTGCAGATTTTCTTCCACAGCTCACAGCCTGCTGCTCTGTTTGATATAAATACAGGTCCAGAGCTTCTCTGGTAGCACAGGCAGTTTGCTGCTAGGGGCTGGAATTCACATCAGAAGGCAGGTGCTGCATTGCAAACCATAACCAAAATAAAAATGCACACAAAATCCCTCCCCATCTCTGTTCTCAGGTCGGAATAACATCGCACAGAGCTGTTACTCACTCCTGGAAGCAGAGGAAGGAGGAAGCCCGACCTGCACATGCTTGCACCATCTGCTGGCAGCATCTCCACTGACAGACATTCCTAGCAGGGATTCTGGAATTCCTCATCCACACCTAGGGACACGAGGCCACCGTTATAAATGTTTAAGATTCAGGTGAGTGTTGGAACCCTGGATGCTGAGAATTTCAGACTTTCTGTGCTGGCAGGCTCTGACCCCCAGGAGAACACTGCATTTGACCTGAGGCCGTGGAGAAGCTTCCAAAATGGAATGGCAGAGCTGGGATTGTGGGTGTGCAGTTTCAATAGAAGTGTGTGATACCACAGGCTGGGAAAATTAGACTTTAAGGGTTTAGAATATAGTAATATATCTAAAGCAAGATGGAGGTTTTAGGGCAGTGGCTGGTCCTTCTTCTTCACCTTCTTCACCTTCCTCTTCAGCTCCTCCTCCATGGGTTTGGGTGGTTTTGTGTAATTGGATAAAAAATCCCCATTGCGGGCACGGGTGGTTGGTTATTGGGTTAAAAATAAAAAGAATTCAGGTGTCATTTCTTAATTGGACAGTTGATCCTTAAAAGGCCTTGTCGAGAGAGAGGTGGGGCTCCATTTGTAGTTTGTCAGAGTGAAGTGCTGCAGAGCTCAGGGTTTGTGAGACTGTGACAGAGATAAGAACTAACAAACATCTGAGTCCCAGCAAGAAATTCCATCTCACGCATTTAATCCCCACCTTGGCAGAAAAAAAAGAAGCAAAAGAATCAATAGGTGAGTACTTGTTTTTCTCCACAGCAGAGCCATTTCTGCCAGGTTTTAAGGAATTACACAGCAAAGTGACCCCAACACAGCCACCTCAAGCAGGGAACTGCAGAGCCTGTGCTGGCCTCATCCAGGTTTTGTCCCCACCACAGAGCCATCCTCTAGTGAATTTCTGAACTCCCTGCTGGAATCTCAGCTGAAGAATGGGATCCTGTCAGATTCCTTGCCTATCCCAGAGACTTGATATATATAAAAATTAAACACCGCCCTTTGTTACAGCTACAAACATCATCATGTGAGTGAATGAATGACTCAAGTGAAAGTGAAACTTGATGAAAGCATTTGTGCTGTTGAGGTGTGCAGGGACAGATCAGTTCCTCCTTCTGCCTCACTGTAAGAGGCTGTAAGTCACAGGAGGGAGGTGTTCAGGAAAACCAACTTCTCCTCCTGCAGTCTGTGGAGTTCACAGCACCAAGAACATCACTAGATGCCCTTGATTGGCTCTTAAAGAGAATTGGCAGTTTTCTAACAGGTAACATCTTTATCCCTACAAAGCCAACAGGTCACATTTGACCTTCAGCCTGGAGGATGCAACTGGAGGGATCTCTAGGGCTTCTCTAGGTGCAGCTCCTGGGGAGGATTACTGAGAAGTCAGCCCCTGAGTCATCAGGCACTAAACCACTGCTGGAGGGCAGGAACTCCCAGCTGGTGACTCAGTGGGAATCAGACCGTGGAGCAGGGGGACAAATGACACATGAGTGAAACTCCAGGAAACCAGCTAAGGCAGAGAACAGCTGAGCCTCTCCCTGTGATGTGAATGGGTTCCCTCTCCTACGAGGAGCAGCATCACAGTAAGCCCAAGGTCATGAGCACACACCTGTCCACAAGAGATTTGTGGAAAAATGACAACCACTTTACAAGGGACAACTGAGGAAAGAAATTCCCTTTGAGTAGATTTGGAGTCTGTCCATGGATGTGTAAATTCCAGCTGTGGCTGTGCCAGGGCTACCTGAGCTATGAGCAGCAGCATTTCTTGTTCATTGCAGAATCCCAGACTGGTTTGGGTTGGAAGGGACCTTAAAGCTCATCCCATTCCACCCCCTGCCATGGGCAGGGACACCTCCCTCTATCCCAGGTTGCTCCAAGCCCTGTCCACCCTGGCCTTGGGCACTTCCAGGGATCCAGGGGCAGCCACAACTTCTCTAGACAACCTAAATACTTGCAAGGACATAACAATTTCTTTTTAGGAGCACAACTACAGCAAAATTATTTGCCGGGCAAGCCCACGTGGTTTGATGTGAACATCACAAGGGTGATCCCTGTGCCATAAGCAAATGAAGTCTTTTCCATATTTACTTTGAGGATCACAGGATGTGCACAGCCAGGGTGGCACAGGGCTGAAGGAGCAGCAGGTTGGTTCCTGGACAGAGGCTGTATCTAAGCTCCACAATTTTTCCAGCCTGCATCCAGCTGGCTGGGATGTGCAGGGAGGAGCTGGGTTTGGGGTGTGAAAGGGGATGTACAGTCAAGTTTCATGCTAATCATGGCTTGATCCACAAAAGCCTCCCAAGTGGAGCTGCTTTGTAGGGCTGATATTTGTATTCCTGCAGCACCCAGATACTGGCAGAAGCATTTTGCCCCGTTCATGCTGCCAGCCAAAAGTGGAAGGCCACAGGCCTGGCAGGTGGATGGGGCAGGGTTTTGGCATTCCCAGACCATACAAGGCAGCTCTGTGAGCACAGCACAAGTTTGCAGAGAATCTACAAAAATGGATGTTGGCACAAACGTGACATTCTATAGAACAGTAGTGATTCTGTACTGCCTTTCCAAAGGGGCTCCATCCCATCAGCCCCTGCCCTGGCACTGCAGGCTCTGGACACAACATCAACCCTGTTTTCCTCCCAGCACAGGGCAGGAGCCTCTCCCTGCTCCCGTCTGGCTGCTCTTGGCAGCTGCAGGGCCTCCAGGAGGGTCTAATCCCACCCTGATATGGAAACCTTCTTCCCCAGGGAGTCCCTTCCCCATCCAAACCACCATCCACCCTCCGAGGCATTACAGCCAGCCAGCAAAGCCCAGTGCCTCTCTTAAAAAACACACATAAAAGCTAAATCAGGTGGTGAGAGGCTGTAGGAAACCACATTCTTCTTGTTGTTCTTTTCCCCTCTTATATTGACCTTTGAAAAGGAGCCCTTGGGCGGATCCGGCGCGCAGCGTTCCGGGCGGCGGGGCTGACCTCCCGCCATGGAATTTCACCTAGTAATTTCTGTGGCACACAGAAATCCTTGGAGGGGCTTGTCTGGCTTCAGAAGTAAATCTAAGTGCCTGTGGCTTGACAAATAAACAATCTGAAAGCGCTTAATGACTCACAACCTCGCCTAAGAATAGCTGAACTCTGCAAGATGGAAATTCTGCACGGGGAGCGCGGCCTCCGGCGCTGCCCGAGCGGGGAGCTGGAGGACACGGTGGGAGATGATGGGCAGGGAGAGGCTGTGGTTGCATTCCTGATGTCCCCTCCCAGCTCCTGGCAAGCAGCATCTCGGAGGATTCTTCGATATTCGTGTGTATCAGCCACCTTGGAGCGCTCCCCAAATCCACCTAATCCCGCTTTTAAACAAATTATCGGGTTTCGTTTGTGCAGACAGCAAAGTTCTCCTTGTTTATCCCGGATTGTTTGAAAGCACCATTTATTCTCTGGGGTTAAAGAGGGGTCACACAAGTTATCCACATCTCTGTATACATTTCCAAGCACCTACAGCTCATGGAAAAAACTCTTTTTCCTCCAGCTATTGAGCAAGTAGAACTTCAGTGACTGAAAAGGGGAAATGGGTTTGGCTGTTTCCTCAAAAAATGGGGTTTTTGGTAGTTGGTGCTTTTCTGAGGCACACTTACAGAAATGTGTGCTGTGAGCTGCCACCACAGCTTCTTACCCCCTCCACACACCCTTGAGCACTTTAATCTAACCCCGGGGAAAAAAGAACAAAAGCAAGTTCAGCTGAGTATCTGCGACCACAAGAGCTTCCTGTTGGTGCCCAAAGTTCCTGCTGCAAAAGCCTCGTTGTTGTCAGTAGGGCTCAGGGATCATCATGGCTTTGGGATGAGCACATGGCATGGGTAATGGATAAGGTGCGCAGTCCCAGGAGCAGCAGGAGAGGTGCTGTGTCTCTGAGGCCATGGCTGCACATCAAAGTTAGTCTGTTGATCAGGATTGAGAGAAGAAAATAATGTCAGAATCACCCCCCACCTCCACCAGCAGAAAAAACCAACCAAACAAAAAACCCCCAGTACCATGATCCCTCTCTTTTAGGCACTGCCAGAATACCCCGAGCAGCAGAGGTAGGGGCTGTCCTGGGAACCCTGAAGGATCCCACACTTTCCCTTTAGTTCTCTGATTTGTTGTTAGACTCCTCAGGAAATGTGTTCCTCTCACTCAGCACCTGAGCCCCTCACATGGAAATGAAGGCAGGCTCAGTCACTCCTGTCCCCGGGCAGAGCCCCACTCACTCCTGAACTGGGTAATGGGATATTTTATTCCTCCCTGTTTACCAGGAGCCTGGGCACTGCCAGGAGGACTCTGGAATTACTGGGTGGTTGGGCAGCAGCCAGAGCCCAACCCTCAGATCTTCCCTTGTCAGGTCCCAGTCAGAGTTTAAAGGTCTTTGGGTTCTTCTGGAAGGAAGGGGGGATCCCAGTGGGCCACATCCATCCCCACTGGATGCTGAGTTCCTGGCCCAGATGGAGATCATGTGCTGCCCCAGCATCCCTGGAGCTGCTGCTCTCCCACGCTCCGGAACAGCTGGAGCGGGGCTGGGATTTGCCCCTGTGCCTCAAAGACAAGGAAAATCAAAAGCTTTACTTAGTGTTGAAGGAATTATTTGGCATCGCTAAACTGATTTCTGCCTGTCCCCACTTGGTGCAGCTGGATGGGCACATGGGATTGGGCACATGGGGAGGCTCGAAGCCTAAAACCCAAATTGCCTTTTCTTTGCATTTTCCATGTGATTGCATTGAGGAACAAGGGCCCGAAGTGAACCGGGCGGGGCTGAAGGGCCGAGCCAGAGAACAGCTGGTGCAAAAACAGTTCAACTTCTGCATCCCGAGCCCATCCCCGCAGATTTCCCTTCCTTCCCACCGCTCTTGATCCGCATCTGTGCAAACAGGATGAGCTACGAAAGTATAAACAAAGCGTTCAACCGAATACAGCGGGCACGAGGGAAAGTTAAAAAAACAAAAAAAAACCCCAACATCCCAAAAAGCAGCGTGCTGGCCTCCCAGAGCAGCCGCTCCTCCCGGCTCCCGCTGTCCCGCCTGCAGCCCATTCGGGCCGCCCCCGGCCCCGCTGCCCGGGGGAGGGCACCGGGTCCCGCCCCGCCCCCGGGCCCGCCTCGGGTCCCTCCCGGAGGAGGCAGCGGGATCGCCGCGCTGGCTCTGCCCGGGCAGGTACGGCCGCGCCGGGCGCGGGATGCTCGGGCACCCGGGGCGCTTTGGTCCGGGGAGCGGCTCTGGGGCTGCTCGGGGGCGGAGCGGGGAGCGCTGGAGGATGCTCGGGGGTGCCTCAGAGGGTGGGTGCTCCTGGGGTGCGCTGGAGGATGTTCAGAGGGATGTACTGGATGTGCTCAGGGATGCGCCAGGGTGCTCAGGGAATGCGTGGGAGCGCTTTGGAAGGGTGCTCCGAGGATGCTCTTGGGTCTGCTCCTAGGGTGCTCCGGGAGTGCTCCAAGGGTGCTCCGGGAGTGCTCAGGGGGTGCTCCAAGGATGCTCAGGGGGTGCTCCGGGAGTGCTCAGGGGGTGCTCCAAGGATGCTCAGGGGGTGCTCCGGGAGTGCTCAGGGGGTGCTCCAAGGATGCTCAGGGGGTGCTCCGGGAGTGCTCAGGGGGTGCTCGGGGTGCTCCAAGGATGCTCAGGGGGTGCTCCGGGAGTGCTCAGGGGGTGCTCAGGGCTCTTGGTCCCTGGCGTGGCTGCCCGGGACCAGCATCAGCCGTGGCTCACTCGGGACGGGAGCGGTTCCAGAGCACCCCTGGCTCCGGGATGGGGGCACTGAGCGTGGCTGGGCAGCTGGGAGAGGGCACGAAAGCTCCGAGCCCTGGTGGGACCCCCAGAGGTCACCGTGCGAGGGCTGGGAAGGGCCCCCAGGCCCTGGGCATTGCAGTGGAAGTCCCCAGAGCTGTGTTTAGCCTCAAAGCCGACCCATAAAACCCTGCCTAGCCTTGAAGATGTGGCTCAGCCAAGCCCCAGCCCAGCCTCCAGGCCGAGCGTGGTCTCCCCCCGCTGCCCGCAGCCTCTCCCCATTTCCTTGCCGGCGTTCCAGCCGCCCGGACGGAGCAGCTCCTGGCACCGTAACTCATTTCTGGCTCTGGCCGGGGCTGTGCTCGGGTTGCCTGTGTCCCGGAGGGACAGGGAGGGAGCGGAGGGACGGGCAGCGCCTCTCCCTCGCAGGCAGCGTCGCCTTTCCGCGGCCGTGCGCGCTGCCAGGGCATTTCTGAGCAGCCCAACTCTGCCGGGACCAGGCGTGCCCCGGGCAGCTTTCCTCAGCTCCTAGTGGCCAGCTGGTGACTCCAGCAGGCCTGCGAGCTCGGGCTGTGCTCCGGGAGAAATCAGGAACAGGGAGCGCTGAGCTGCTGCAGTGGGTGCGCATCGCCGAGCTCGCTGGACACGAGGCTGGGTGGCCCAGGAGGAGGTCGCTGGAGGCACAGCAGTTGGATAATGTGGGTTGGATAATGCCAGCTGGAAGTTCACGTGAGTTCAGGGTGGAGGAAGTCGTGGTCTGGATGCTCTGGGTGTGATGCTCACCACGCAGGGGTGGGAGTGGGTCTGGGCTCTTCGGGGATATCTCATTTTCCTGACAGCTCTGGGATGTGACACCAGCAGGAAGGGCTTTCCTTGTCCAGAGCCACCCCAGATATTAAATATTTCAGTTGTGTTGCTCAAGTGAAATTGGTGAATGCCCAAAACCATTGCTCATGTAGGGCAAGGGTAGCAACCACAGCAATGTGAAAAAAATCGGCATTTGCCTTTGGATGTGTTTTGCAGTCTTCCAGGTGGTTTGTGTTTGATTTTGGATGGGCTAAATGGGAAAAGCTGCTCTCTTAAATGATACCTGAGATGGCAAAGGAGGAGGGGAAACCTGTAACCTCACGGTAGTCATTGGTTATTTGTCACTTTGATTGTAATATTTAAAAAATAAATATATCTGCTGAAATGACAGCCTGATGAGCTGGGGAATCTGTGGTTGAGGAGGGATCAGTGCATAGATTCATTAAAACAGCCCTGGAGCTGGAAGATGAGATGTCAGGGAGCTTGCTGCTGCTGTGGGCTCTGTCAGACTCCTGGTGCAGTTTCCTGGGAGCAGGAGAACCAGGGTCACATCCTGCTTCTCCCCAGAAATCCTGTTGTGAGGAAGGTTTTATCTCCCAGGAATCATCCCCTCCTCATGCAGTGCTGGGTCTGTCCCATTCCCACATATTTCTTTGCCACCAAGCAGGAATATGACATTGCTTCCCATCAAAGAACCTCTGGCATGGGAACCTTTTGTGGGGGAGAGGTTTGCTCTCAAAGCATTCCTTGAATCAGGAGCGGTGTTGAGATCCAGGGACATGTTGCTGGATGAACACAGGCTCATTCACGAGCTCAGTGCCAATTCAGGTCCCTCCCTTGGTGGTTTTACAGCTGCCAAGTATTTTAAAAGTCACATTTTCATCACTGTGTGTTGCAGCCCAGCTCATCAAATCTTGGGTCTTTTTAAGGAAGCTGTGGGAACAGCCACAGGGATGAGCGTGGCCCCATTGATGAAGGAAAAAAAGTCAATATGGAAAGTTATTGTATTTTCCATATGTTGCCCCACTTGACAGGGGTTATGTGACTCTGCCTGGCTCCAGAGCAGTGGGATGCAGACTTTGGTCAATAAAACCCTGACCCCAACTCCAGGGGTTTGAAGGAGCCCATGGCTTGGGGCAGAAATCCTCACAGTGACAATGCCAGGGGAGAGCAGTGGGGAGGAACAGGCTGCAGGGAGCTCCTGCTTCAACTCTGTTTATTTTAAACCTCAGTGGAAATCTTAGAACCCATTCCAGAGTTTAAACAGCACTTGAAAAAGAAGGTGGTGTCATTATTAAGAAAATGCACTGCCCAAATGGACAATTTGATGGAGCCAGAAATGTGAAATATGGTGAAAAACCTACCCAGACATAGAGCTCTCCATCTTCAAAGTGAGAATATCTTAAATTCATCTCTGCAGCTGGTTCCTCTGCCCATCAGGGTTGAATGTGGCATAAGTGAGAAAGCTGAAACTACACCAGCAATAAATGGCTGAGGCTTGGTCAAAAACCTGGAGGAAAATCCCCATATCCTAAATGGGTGAGAGGTGGGAAATGCTGCTCCAGGGCTCCCAGCTCCCGTTATCCACACAGAAATCACCAGCAGAGGAGGAAGGCAGCACATCCTCCCTCTCTGCAGTCCCAGTCAATGAGGAGAGTGGTTTCAGGTGGCCTGAAAAAGAAATGTTCCTGTGTGAGGAGGTTTTTAAACTTGTCAGGAGTGTGATCAATCCGAGTCTTGTTGGCTCGGGTCAGAAATCGATGTGAAATGGCTCCGTGTCTCCATGGGGGATTGCGGTGGTTGCCCAGGGAGGAGGAGAGAAATGCAGACAATAGGGTTTTCCTAAAAGCACCTAAAATTTCCCACTTTGACCACGTGGGAGTTATTCAGTATCAGTGGCAGCAGAGCTTGACTTGTCCCAAGGTCAAGGAGGTAGAATCCAGCAGCTTGGAACAGACCAGAAACCATAGCAGGGCTTCCTTGTTTTCCCTCAAAACTTGTGGGATTGAGGCAAAGAGAGTAAACATTAGAAACGAGGCACCTCAGATTTTTGTCAGATTTTTGTCTGCCTTCTGACTGTGGAGCACTTTTGTTTCAGGGCTTTGGGTGCTTTTTTTGTGCTCACCTGGCTCTGGGAAAGAAGACTTTAGGGAAAACACCACAGTTTTCAAGGCACGGGATAAAATCACAAGAATCGACCAAGGCTTTTGTGAGTCTGTGGCTGGAATGAGCTGAAGGTCAGTCAGAAAAGAGGTTATCAGAGGAGGGGGTGAATGTGATCGTTTTCCCCTCCTGGTAAGCCAGAAAAGAGGGAGAGAGTTTGGATATCTGATACCTCCAGGTCTGACCCGTCCCTAATGGAAATGCTGGCAGGAAGCTCATAACATTTATTAGACAGCAACGAGCAGCTTTAATAAAATCAGAATCCGCACAGCTTTATTACAGACATTGGGAAGGAAAGGGGCCTGAAATGGCTGTTTAAGTACCAAGGGTTGTACACCCAGGGGTTGCTGAAAGAGATCCTCTCCTTTACTGAGTGGTGCTGGGTTCATTATTCAGCTTCCTTCAAACCCCGGGGAGGCCCCACACGCCTCCAGGATGTTTTCCATGCGCACAGCCCCCAGCTCCAGCCCCATCCGCTCCTCCTCCGCTGCTTTTTTTGCAGAGGGGGTGGGAGGCCAGCCTGGACCTCTCCATCATCAGCCACAAGCTGATGGGTTGCAGAGAGAGCTCGTCCCTCTCCAGCACTCCCAAATTGCTTCCAGCTCCCAGCTCTGCTCTGGAGATGCTCCAGGCAGGCGGCAGCCGAGGGAGTTTCCTCTTGGGGTGCGATAAGGTCCCGTTGTCATCAGCCATGTGCTGAAACCATCCACTGGCCCCAGGATGAAGTAACAGGTAACATAAGTTCCCATAAGTAACAGGTTTTGCATCCCAAATCCAGTCCTGCTCTGCCTCAGCACGTGCCGTGGGTGATACCAGCACAGAGGGAAGCCTGCCCAGCACGTGTGGTGTGGCTGCAGGCTGGGATGGATCCAGCTTGGAAACTTTTCCTCCTGGGTGCTGTTGGGTTTGTAGCAGTGGCTCAGGCATTGTCTGGTCTCCCCACTTTAATTTTGGGTCTGCTCAGCTGCCTTTTGCCCCCTCAAACTGCCGTTCCAAGGGATGCTGTGGGGCACAGGACCACTGGCAGTGGTGATTTTGTGATGCCAGACACACGTGGGAAGGTGGCTGGTGGGCTCCTTGGATTCAGATCCCACCCAGCAGCAACCCTCTTTGCTCTCACTTTGGGAAACCTCATGACAACTCCTTGCAGTGCAAACCAGGATTTTAAACTGCTTTTATTGAACTAGGTATTTATTTAATCCCACAAAGTTTTCAAACCTCTTTTTTTTTCCTCCTGGAGGGAAACTCCTTCCCGTGGCTGTGCCAGCGGGCAGCGGATCACAGCGGAGATCCCACCCGTGTGCATGTCCCCAGCAGACTGGAAGTGGCTTATTTTTCTTCCTTTGCAGTGAAAACAGAATTGAAAAATCCCTACAACAAATATTCCCCGAGAGGCCATTTTTATGATGGCTCAGGCGGGGTTGTTGTGCAATCCAGACCGCCTGGATGGAGCAGGTTTGGGTGTAACCCTTTGGGTGCCGAGGGCCAGCTCTGTCTGTGGGTCACCCTGAGGTGATCCTGCCTCTCTGCTCAGCCCTGTGGGGCACATCTGGAGTGCTGTGTCCAGCTCTGGGCTCCTTGGGACAAGAGGGACATGGAGCTCCTGGAGTGGAGGCTGTGGAGATGAGGAAGGGCCTGGAGCACCTCGGTGCCCAGGAAAGGCTCAGAGAGTTGGGCCTGGTCAGTCTCAAGAAGAGATGACTGAGAAGAGACCCCATCCATGGGTATAAGTGTCCAAAGGGAGGTGTCAGATGGACAAGGATGAACCAGGCTCTGCTCAGTGGTGCCCAGCCATGGGACAGGAGGAATGGGCAGAAACTGATGTCCAGGAATTTCCACCTGAACGTGAGGCAGAACTTCTTCCCTGGGCAGATTGTCCAGAGAGGCTGTGGAGTCTCCCTCACTGGGGATATTCCAGACCCATCTGGACACACTCCTGAGTAGGGTGCTCTGGGATGACCCTGCTGGAGCAGGGAGGTGGCCCTGGATGATCTCAGTTGTCCCTTCCAACCTGAATAGACCTTTGGTGGAGAGGAGAGGGGGTGAAGCCCAAACCTGCCATCCCACAGGGATTCTTTGTGGGGAGGGGAAGGCAGCAGCCCTGCCAGCATCCAGGGAGGCAGCAGTGGTGGCCAGGAGAGGTGGATGGGATGGCTCTTGAGCCACTTCAGAGCCATCTGGATCCTCGCATCCATGGGAGCAGCCGGCAGAGCAAAACGCCCCCGGCAGCTGCGGTGCCTGATGTGAAGCAGCAGCGGTTTCAGGCCATGACCTCAGTTCTCATGCTTGGGGGACAATCTTGGTGATCCCCTTCCCCACTTCCCACCCTGCAGCAGTCCCCTTGGGCAAAGCTATCAGAGGCTGGATGTAAATCCATCAAGCACCAGCCCATAATTAATTAATTTGCGTGTTTTGACTCCTTCCCTTCGTAGCTCCCGATTAAAAGCTTATTTAAGGGGTCACAGACTTCTTCAGTTCCAGAGGGATTAAATGTGGGAACAACTGTAGGTCGTATGTGGGTAATTGCAATGAGGAAATGCGCCAAATTAAAGCTTCCTGCTAGGTCTGTCCAGTGGGAAAATCAAACAATTCTTTCAGAATGACTTTAAAATCAGCACCATATAGAAATACGTGTATTTTTCCCGTCGTGCTGCTTTGCCTGCAGAGCACAAACAGCAGAATGTGCTCAGAAAAGACACACGAGCGTAACTAAAGCAGAGGAATTCAGCAGAAAACGAGCCAGCGTGCCCTGGAGTTGGTTTTGAACCTCAGGCTCAGTAATTGCTTGTGAAAGCAGAAAGCCATGGACACCGAGTCGCGGCCCTGCGCCGTGTGGGACGGAGCCGCGTGGGAAAGGCGGCGTTTGGGACAGGCAGTGTTTGGGAAAGGCGGCGTTTAACCGGCTGCTGAAATGATTTTTCATCCTTCGGGTAGGACGTTTAACCCATCGGTGCCTCGGGGAGGGCTGGCAAAAGGACAAACACTGCTGGTTCTCTGTGCGTCCAGATACTCTGCTTCCTGCAAAGGCAAAACTTGTCTGCTTTTCTTCAAAGTGAATGTGTTAAAGTCCCGTTTGGGGGTTGCAGGCGGCTGGAGCAGCGCCAGCAGCTCTGCTCTCACACAGCGACAAGATGTGGTTTTCCTCCCTAGCATGAGATTCGGGTTGTGCTGCTCGCTCAGCCATGGGAAAGGTGCTGGCACTGCTCTGTGATGGGAGTCCCTGGTGAGAGCCCCCAGCAGAGCCCCCAGGTCCCAGGGGATGTCTCCACTTCCCAGGGTTTTCTTTCCCAGTCCTGGAAGAGTTTTGCAGCCCTGAACCCTTCGGCCTTTGCAAGCATGAGATTGTTGCAAGTTCAGTGTGGAGACTGAGGGATTTGTCCCTGCTGCCAGCCTGGAGGGGCAGCAATCCAGGATGCCTGAGGGGAATGCCAGTGCAGGAGCTCAGGACAGGCTTGGGATGGGCACTCTGCCCATCACTGAGCCACAGGCCACGAGTACCCTGCCCAAAATCACAGAATCCCAGACTGGTTTGGGTTAGGAGGGATCTTAAAGCCCTTAAATCTCGTTCCACCCATTGCCATGGGCAGGTTTACCTTCCACTATCCCAGGGTGATCCAAGCCCCATCCAGCCTGGCCTTGGCCACTTCCAGGGATCCAGGGGCAGCCAGAGCTTCTCCGGGCAGCCTGTTCCACGTGTCTGCTCTGCCAGCTGACCCCTGCCTTGCCTGCTGCCAGCTGGAAGCTCGCATGGCCAACCCCAGAGCCAAGGGCTGGAGAGTTTAATACGGAGAGTGCCACTGTCCCCCCCGGGGACACCGGGACATCTCCCGGGGCTGCGGATGGATGGACACGGCGAGAGGGGCCGGAGCTGCGGGGACGAGGGGCTGTGCCTGCTCCACACGTGGGAACGCGGCTCCGCCGGGAGGATTTGGGGACACTGAGCCCTTCTGCAGCTTCCCCCAGGCTGCCGCCTGCGAGTGGCGGCAGCCGGCTGCGTTTCCTCGGGAGAGGCGCTCGTGGAATTGCTAATGCTCCAGCCCGGAGGTGCAGCATGCGGAGGGCTGCAGCTGCAGCATCAGGTACAGCAGCAACGCCGTTAATTATTGACTCTCTCTTCAATTATCAGCCCTGATAAGGGAGCACCCCCCTCGACAGCCCAGGCAGCGCTTGGTGCTCTGTGTTTTCCGGGAAAAATAACTATTCCGTGGAAAAGTAACTCGTTTTATGCACCGGGACTGAACTGTCCTCGCAAAGGTCATCCGAGAGCCGTGGGCTGCTCTGTTGGAAAATCAATCCCTCTTTTGTGCTTCTTGGTTTAAACTTGTATTTGCTTTCTGAGCAAGGTCACAGCTCAGCTGACCAACTTTGTAACTGCTGGAACAGGCTGGGGTCCAGCCACGCCGCGTTTGCTGCTCCGAACCCTTCGCTGCCGGCTCTGGCATGGGAGAAGATGCTCTGGAGGGAGGCAAGAGCTGCTGCTCCCCGGGGGGTTTGTAGGTGCCAGCGTGAGCAGGTAACTTGACAAAATGCTTTGCTAACCAGTTTTTCCTTTCACCACGAAGTGTTGGAGCTGCTGCTGCAGTGCAGGAGAACAGACAGGCAGAGCTCACATCATGTTGTGTTACAGCTAACAAGACTGTGCTAACGTGCTGGTGGATTATCTTGTAATTTATAGGCTCAGGGTTGACTGTTTCCCAGTTAAAATTACTAGCAAGACATGCTGGGAGAATGGATTTTGTGGGTATTTGTGGTATGTGGTTGAGTTAATTTGTTATTTAAATGTTTTGGGGCGTCATGGTGCTCTCCTTTCTGCTGGCTGGGGTGGATGGGGGAGCTGCTCGCATTGCCTGGCAAGTGGGATGGAGTGAAAGAGGGGTTAAATGTGAGTGTAAAGAGCCGGTGCTTGAGTCCAGGCTGGTTAAAAAGACAGCACATTGTCCCTGCAAACGGGAAATAAAACCACTTTGCTCTGTGCTGTTGCATTCTCACATATTTGGCTTCTCCCTTTCCATTTCTGTATGTATTTATTCCTGCCTTGAGAAAAATAGCCTAATTCCAATCTGGATTAATCCTCTCCATGGCCTCTCTGTGTAGCAAAGGTAAGAATCAGCGATGCATGGGGAGAAAAAGAAATGTTCTTCAGTTTTATTTAACAGAGAAAACTCAGCAAATGTAGAACCTGGCAGAGGGTCAGGCTAACAGGTTTTAGCAGAATGGAGATACACCTAAAACTGTTACCCTGCCTCAAATTATGGGCTGGACCCTGGGCGTAGGGGTCTGCTACTTCTGGCAGGTGACATATTTTAATCTCATTTTTCTTAGGGACAGGCATGGGAGAGCAGCTGTGGGGTCCAAAGAGGCACATTTTTGGCTCTAAGCCATCTTCTCCATGCCTGAGCTGCCCCGGAGGGGACGGGAGAACATCAGCAAGCTGGTTGGGTACATTCAGCATCCTTTTACAAGGCGATTTTGAAGTAGATTGGTCAAAGGAGAGTAGTCGTAGTATCCATTTGGGCTGCAGAGTTGGGACCTGGCCAGCTCATAAATGATCCAGATGTAATTATCTAGATATTAAAAACCATCCTATGCACTGGCTTTCCCCCCTCCCTTCTGAATAAATGACCTAGAAGACTGGAGTGTAGCTGGTCAGGCTGGAATTGGCTGCAGTCGGAAAATTAAGGGAAAGAAACAACATTTGAGAAAGAGGTTGGTGTTTGTTTTGGCACGTGCTGTTCCCTGGCAGGAGAAGACAGAAGGAGTTGTCCTTTGTAGGAGTGTGGTTAACTGGAGAGCACCTCAGGAGCTTTCCAGGAGCTCACAAGGTGCTGGGTGGGCATCAACGTGACCCTCTGTGGCCCTGCTGGAACTTTGGAGAGCTTTGATGTTCTCCTTGGGCTGGGACCTTCCTGACTTCCCATCGAGGCTCTGCATTGACCATAAACATGCCCACGTGATTGACAACTGATTGTTTCTTCAAAAGGTTTTGATCTTTCAAAGTATTTGTTATAGAATCATAGAATGGCTTGGGTTGGAAGGGACCTTGAAGATCATCTCATTCCATGGGCAGGGACACCTTCCACCATCCCAGGTTGCTCAGAGCCCTGTCCAAGCTGGCCTTGGACACTTCCAGGGATGTGGCAATGTCCTATGGTAAAAATACAGCAGGATTTGACTTCATGTATTAGCTGGTCTTTGGTAATGGTCAGCTGGAGCCCCTTCGTGGGGAGCTCTGAAACTGTGGTCAAGTGCTAAAGCCGTCGCTGAGGCAAAGCTCTGCATGCAGAAAATGAGTTCAGACTCTGGTGTTTCGGTCCATCAGATGGGTGTGAGCTGGGGCTGGCTCAGCACAGGCTCGGTCCTGCCCTGAGGATGTTGCATAGCTCAGGGGTGCACTGGAGGAGCAGGGATGGACTTCCAAGCAGCTGTGGGGCCGTCTCTGGCCAGGAACGAAACTAGATACTGTAAGGAGAATCATAAACAAACAACCTACTGTTCAGGAAACTCCCACGTCATCCTCTGTAGCAGAAATTAAAACCAGACCTCACTTGGAGCGTTGTTGTCCTTCTGACACAAGCCAGGGAGCCTCCTACTGTGATGTCCAACTGCCCCAACCTCCTTCACCCTTCCCTGCTCCTCCCTGTGCCTTTCTAAAGGATCTGGAGGTGAGAGGTTTCACCCAGGACCTTTCTTGGTTGTTCCCAGCCTTAATTTCTCATGCTCCAGGAGGGTCTCATCCATGTCCACGTGATGGGAAGGAGCTGGAGGGTAACACAGCCCAGAAATGATGTGAAGATCTCAGTGTTGGCTGTGGTAGATCTCCACCTGAAGTTGTTCCCTGAGCTGAAAGCAGTTTGTCTGTGGTTCAGTGCAATTTGGTGAAGGTTCTTTTTAACAGTAAGGATGTGCTCTGAAGTAATGGCTGTCATTTGAATGAGATTCAACATAAATTTTGAATCTTTGCTTGTTATGGATTAAAAAAAAAAAAGGCAAACCAGTAATTTCTCTGTGGAGTTGTCAGGGAGCTTTTATCATGTTGGACATCTCCAGCTCACAGGAGTCAGTGGAGAGTCCCTGTGCCATCGATCTCAAGTCATCCCACATGTCTGTCTGTCCTCACTGGCAGTCAAACCCTCTGTAATGCAGGGGATGTTTTACAAGGACCAGCTCCCTGGGATGTGTCACAAGTTGTTGTCTCTGGAGAAGGAGCTGTTGATTTGAGCAGCTTCAAAGCCCTTGGACACCACTGGGCTGCAGAAGATGGGAAATGGGAGGGGGGTGGCCTTTGAAGCCTTGTAAAGCTTTAAGGAGAGATGAAGTTCACATGGCTGAGCATGTTATTTTTTTAAATTAGAAGTATCCATTTCTTTTTTCAAGGGTGAAGCGAGTCCTCAGCCCTTGTCAGAAGATGCCTAAGTGAGAACCCAGTTAGACCCCACCATGGAGAAGACAGAAGGTATGGAGCCGACAGGATGTTTTTTTGTTCATTTTTTCCTTAAAAAAAAAAAAAAAACAAAAAAACAAAAAAACAGCCAAGCCCTGGAGTAATTTCCTTGCCAGAAATGCTGTAAATAACCTGTTCTGTAGATGTGGGGCCAGGAGGTGAAAAATGCATCATTCATTATTATGCAGATTTCTTAAAAACCACAGCAAAGCAGGTCCCAGCTCTAGGTCAGCACATATTTGTCCTCCCATGCTCTGTGACAGATCCCTGCTCCCACCCTCCAGCTGTGCTCCTGTGCCCTGGGATGACCCCAGTGGTGTCTTCCCTCTGTCCTTCCTCTGACTTCCACGTGCTGCTTCCCCCCCAGGCAGCACCTCAGCATCTCAGTGATGCTCTGAGATGAGCAGCACCAAAATCTGTTCCAAATTGTCCTGGTCCTCTCCAGCTGCTGCACCAGGGTGGAGACAAAGGGGTCAGCCACTGGCCCTGGTGCCTCCTCCTCACTGAGCCCAACTTGTTTGCTCAGAGGTGCAGAGCAGCCCAAACCACTGTGATTTCAGGGACTTGCTGCATAGAGGAAAGTGCAGAAATTCAACCCTCAAGGTGGAAATCTGGGGGCTGTGAATGTTTGCAGGCTGGAGATGGCTGTGTTAAAGTGGGAGACTCTGGTGGAGAGCTGTTGTTTGCCTGTGCTGGCTGGGTGGGCAAACACAGTGACACCCATTTAGTGGTGATTTGCCTCAATTAGGAGCTGAGCCGGTCACCTTGGGATGTGTGTTCTGCATGGCTGCGGCTCTGAGCAGCAGCCTCTGCCCAGATCCGTCATTTTCAAGGAATAATTTGTGACCTGGTGGTTGCAGGTGAAGTGAGGCAATGATTTTCCTGCTCGGTGTGCACTGTTTATGCCACTGAAAAGTTCAAACCAAACGCCTTGAAAAATGTCATTGTCATAGACTGATCCCACATTCTATTATTGAGCTGGATTTATTATCCACCAGGCAGCTCTCTGTACCTACACAGACACGTAGCTCTGCCTGCAAAACCTGCTGTTTGCTTAATTGCCAACTAGAGCCATGATTTCAGGAAATTTTTGGCTTCCTCGGTGCAACAATTACCTGATGCACCTCTGGAAAACCAGATCAGAGCTTGGTGCATGTTGCTGTGTCTGCACAGCTTCACCACGAGCCTCCACGATAATGAGCTGCAGCCCCCGCCTGCCCAAAACTGAGATGAAAAGAGAAAAAAACATCTCCCCCCTGCTCTGAATTATTTTTTCCCCCAAAATTCAATAATTTCTTCTTTTTCTGGGGGGTTGTTTCAGCAGATGGCCAGCCACCCAAACCCGACGGGGACAGGGAGCAGCCCCGCAGCCTCCCCTACTCCCTGGAGACACCCTACGGCTTCCACTTGGACCTGGACTTCCTGAAGTACGTGGACGACATCGAGAAAGGCAACACCATCAGGAGGGTCCACATCCACCGCAGAGCCAAGCAGCCCAAATTCAGCACCCTGCCCCGAAACTTCAGCCTGCCCGAGAACGGCTCCCGCGGCTGCTCCGCCGCCGCTCCCAGCAAGAGCTGGACCTCGACCTGCTCCTTCCCGCAGCGGAAGGCATCCCTGGGGGAGGAGCCCCCCCGGGCCCTGCTGCCGGCCGAGGCAGCGGCCGAGGAGCCGAGCTACCGGAGGAGAGCGCTGCTGGCGGAGACGCGGCGGCAGGCGGAGCTGGGCTGGCCGCAGGATGCGCTGCGGGCGCGGCCGCAGCTGCTGCGAGCCTCCAGCATGCCCGAGGCGCTGCCCCCCGGCCAGAGCCCCCCGGCGGGACCCTCGCCCCTCCGGACCCCTCCGCAGCACAGCCACGGCCAGGCCGGCTCCGAAAGCGCCTCCCGCCCCAGCTCGGACAGCAGCGCCTTAACCCCGCCGCGGGAGATGGGCTCGGAGCGGGACGGCTCCGGAGGGCATCCCGGCGGGGTTCTGCCGGGGCTGGGCCCCGTGCAGCCCCCCTGGCAGAACCAGCAGCTGCAGGTGGTGATGGAGAGCGGGGGCGAGGAGGGCGATGCCGCCGATGGCTCCGACGTGGCCAGGGGTGAAGCAGCGGCACCGGCTGCCCTCCGGCTGGCGGAGGAGAACATGAACCCTGCGGAAAGGGGGCTGAGTGTGAGCGAGATGGATCCGAATGTGCTGAAGGAAGGCGAGGAGAGGAGTGTCCAGGCTGGCGGGGACAAGGAGAGCGGTGTTCCCCAGGCCCCTGACCGTGGAGAGCCAGGTGGGGTCACGGCGCTGAAGCAGCAGATCGCTGACCTGGAGGAGCAGCTGGCCAAGAAGAAAGAGGAGCTCGAGCAGGTCAGGGCAGTGCTGGAGCAGCAGGATCATGAGATCCAGGAGAAGGAGAAAAGCATTAAGCTGCTGGCCAGCTCCAAAGCTCAGCTGGAAGAGCAGCTGTGGCAGGAGAGGTCCAAAGAGGCTGAGCTGCAGAGGCGGTGGGGCGGCGAGGCCTCGCAGCGCCTCGATGCTGCAGTGAACACCGAGCTCTCCCAGGTGATGGGGCTCGGGCAGGCCCAGGACAAAGGCATCAACGTCAATATCCCGCTCTCCACCAGATCCATCGGCTGCGGCACCCACAGGGCAGAGAACATCAGTGCATGGGCCGTGGAGGCGTGCAGAGAGCAGGGACTGGCGGGTGCTGGAGCAGAGGGACGTTCTGGTGAGGCCAGCGTGGAGGCTGGACTTCCTGCTCCGTGCTTCACCCAGCTGCAGATCCACGAGCAGCCCGGCGACGACAACCAGAACCACCAGAACTCCCTTGGCCCAAATGCAGCCGAAAGCAAGGCAGGCTTTGGAGGAGATAAACCTCGGGAAGGGCTGCAAGAGGATGGTGCCCCTGGTCACGAGGACCTCCCGGCTGTCGACCCCATTGGCCAATATGTAAAAAAGATCCAGGAGCTCCTGCAGGAGCAGTGGCTGTGCTTGGAGCACGGGTACCCCGAGCTGGCCAGCGCTATCAAGCAGCCGGCCTCCAAGCTCAGCTCCATCCAGAACCAATTAGTTAATTCCCTAAACTCCCTGCTCTCTGCCTACTCCTCGCAAGGGTCCGTGGATAAGGAGAATTCCAACACGCACTATCAACAGTTGGGTAAATAATATTGGCACAGGCTTCGATGTGTCTGGGCCAAATCTTTTCCCGTTTATTCCAGCATGGAGCAGGGGGGATGTGGTGGAACAGTTGTTGTCAGTCAGATCAGGAATAGTCTCGACGACGCATGATGAGAAAGGCAAATCTGTGCACATCACAAGTTATGGATCTGACATGGTAAAAAGCAAACAAAATTATGTAGGAGCTCATAAAGCAGTGGCTCATTTATATGCAGGATCAGCTTCCAAAAGCTGCCACACTGGTGGCTATTCCATCATATAAACATTCTTTTTATTCAGATTGGACATCTCAGTTTGCAAGAATATGAGGCTGGTGCTCATCTGGGGTAAATCAGTGTGGAGTTCTCCAGAACCCAAACCAGTCAAGCTAACTGATCAACCAGGCTGGGAAAAGACCTGTCCCCACTCACAGACCTTCATCTAAAATAATTTTAGCCTATATGAAGATGGGAATCCAATGCCTGTTTTCTTGGGGAGGGAGGGAAGGGATTTGCAAATAGATAAGTGACTTATTCCTTAATATATAGACACTATTCAAAGTCCAATGGAAAAACTCATCCATGTAGTATTATAGCAGATTTATATAGGAATTTTCCAATGCATAACTACTGGGGGAACAAAACCCCCAAAACCAAAACAGTATTACAAAAGTAAAGTCTACTTATATTCATAGGACAAATATATAAATTCCCAGTCACTTCCTTTATATTCCCAGTCACCTGGAGATGTTTGAGACCTGTATTAAAGGTGGCAGGGCAGGTTCAGGTTGTGGCCAGCTGCATCTGTAGTTTTGCAAGACATCAAAAGACTCCCATAACATGAAGTAAGATCCTTATAATTATGATTTGTAGCTTGTTGCTAGAGGTTGGGAATAATTATTGATAATTATGGCACATCTGCTTAATTATTAATCTACTATTTTGTATTTTGGTAGAAAACTCTCCAACAACAAGTCTTAAATCCATCATGAAAAAGAAAGGTTCTGGTTTCCATGCAGGAGGCAATGGGACCAAAAAGAATCTCCAGTTTGTTGGGGTAAATGGTGGGTAAGCATCCATTCAGAAGATAAAAACTGCCTTTTAACGTGGAATGTCCTCTGTATCGCTGGAGAAGTCATTCTTTCTCCCCCTCTCTTCCCCTCCCGATTAAAAGGCCAGTTGGAATAGAGCCTCTTTTCTCCCTTCTTTAATCCAGCACTGAAAACCCGTGAGTAACCCTGTTGAGGAAGGGTGGTGGAGTGCTCAGAGCAGCAGGGACATGCTGGGGACTGACACTCTCTGCACACCCTTCTCCTGGCGCTTCATCCAAACCCCAGCTGGGGAAGGTGGGAATATTCCATGGGAAGATTCCCTGGGAAGATTCCCACTGACCTTGGTGGGCTTTGGAAGAAGCCAGCACTGCCTGGGTAGGCACGCTGCCACTAACCTGCCCCCATGCTCCAGCAAAGCCAACAGCACTTGGTTCAGGGCCTGGGAAAAGGCTTTTGGTAAATAAGGAATTACCTTGGGGCGAAGGAGACTTTAGGTTGTGCTCCCCATTCCAGGTGTGTCCAATATCCAACACTCCTTGGCCTGTGAGCTAAGCAGAGGCAGCACCTCCTGAGGTGAACGTGTGCTGGCATGAAGAGTGCAGGACACATGTCACTGTCCCCGGGCTGGCAGACAGCTGTGTGTGCCAGTCTGGGTGCTGCTTTCTGGCTCCTCTGACTTCCCAGCTGCCAAGTGGGTACAACTTGTAGGGACTGGAGGAGTCTTGGTTGCTTTGAGGAAAGTTCTGGGGTCCGTCAGAGTGAACGTTCTGTTTTGTGGAAGACATTATTAATATTAATGCTTTTAGACAACCAGAGGAGAGATCTCTGTCAGGGCTGCTGGAATGGTGGATTCAGCCCAAAAGACTTCAGCCCAAAAGACTCCAGCCCAAAAGCTGTGCAAACACAGCTTTTGTCTCGTGCTCCTCGAGGCTGCCGATGCTGCCAGTCCCCCCTTGCCACAGGGGCCGTGCTGCTGTCACCCTGCCACCATGCCAGCAGCTCCCAGCAGGGAGGCAGCTCTCAGGCCCCTGCCGGGGCCGTGTGTGATGGACATCCCTCCAAACCCTGAAGTAACCTTGCCTGCTGCTCATTAACTGCTTCTGTCACACTCCTGCTGCTTAAGGAGCCAAACAAAGACTAACCCCGACTTCGGCTGCGGCTCAGACCTTTTAACTTGCTGCTTGTCACTCTGGGCTTCACCCGAGGCCCATTGGGGTCAATGAGCTTTGGTCAGGCCCCGTGGCTGTGGCTGGGGAAGGAGGGAGTAACCTGTGGTGTCCTCAAATAGCTACGAGACGACATCAAGCGAAGAAGACACCAGCTGTGAGGACAGCGCGTCTGACGGCGACACCGAGACCGAGGCTGAGGACAGAGCCGGGGACGTGGAGCCCGAGCAGCCTGGAAGGGAAAGCAGAGGGCCTTCTTCGGGGGAGAAGTGCGAGGATGATGATGACGAGCAGGAGGCATCAGCAGGACCAGCACCCTGCTCTCAGCACCTGGCTCACAGGTAACCCGGACAGCGGGTGGTGACCGCGCCACGATGGCCGCAGGACACGGCGCTGCAGGGCTGGGTCGGGGCTTCTTCTGGTGGAACGGCAGCGGTGACCTCTGCAGGCAAGGGAAAAGGCTTTAAAGAGCTAAATATTTTCTGAGTTACTACAGAATCTAATGGGGATTGATTCAGGCCCTACACTCGATACTGAGTCATGCCTGGTGAGTTAGCTCATTTATCCCCTCTCATGGAAAGTTTTTTTGGTGAAGTTCTTTGCAGGTTCAGGAATAAGATTTTTTTTCCCCCCAAACTTAAGGATTTTTGTAATAGATGAAGTTGACCACACAAATCTGTGAGTCTGGGCTTAAACCTCTGCTTAAGTGCTTAGCTTTGTACATAAAATCTGTGTCAAGTCAATGGGACAACTTGTGTCCAATAATTTAAACACTTAAATGTGTTGAACATATTCCAGCCTAATCTGCCTGTGTTCTCATACTTGGTTCAATACCTCCTGCAAGTCCTGTCCCATGGTGGATTTACAAAAGTCTTTTCCCTTTAGATGCAAACCCTCTGAAGATTTCCTTGCTGCCTGCCAGCTCCTCAGTGAACACCTCCCAGAAATCAGGAGCAGAAGCAACAAGCATCTGGTACAGATATTTCCCAGTCCCGTTTCAGACACGGTTCATGCTCTCTGTTCACTTTAATGGATGAGATTATCCCTGTGGCACATTGCAGGCTGTGCTCTGGACAGCTTTGTGAGGAGAGGGGGGTGAGGTGACATCTGAGTCAGTTTTACAGCAGCCAAAAAGAAAGGAAGAGAGGAGGGGGAAAAAAAAAAAAAAAGAAAGATGAAGGCTTTGTCTGGTTACTCATCCAAGTTACCACAGGAAATTCCTTTCCCCCTCAAGTTGTAGCAGCAATCACAAACCCACAAGCTGAGTGCTGGCTGGGCAGTGCCAGAGCACGCGGGGCCAGGAGCTGGGGCAGGGACACTCACGGTGACACCTTGGTGTTTGCAGCAGCACGTCCTCGGCTCCATCTCCCAGGAGTGGTTCCAGGTGTCCAGCCACAAGTCTTCCAGGCCGGAGGTGGTGGCAGCGTACCTGGAGGCACTGAGGGACATCCAGCCCCAGCTCCTGGAGACCGTGGTGAACCTGCCCGACAGGAATGGCAACACGGCTCTCCACTACAGCGTGTCCCACTCCAACTTCCAGGTTGCAAAGCTCCTGCTGGACACAGGTGGGAATGGCCACTCTGTTCAGACAGGGCTTCTGTTGGGCAGGGGGTGGCAGTGGCTCCTGCCACAGGGTCGTGGTCCCATGAGGGATGGCTGCACAGGGAGCAGGGGGACATGGACAGTCCCAGACGTGACAAACACTGAAGGAGGTCCAGGGTCCTCCCAGGGAGCTCAGTCAGGAGCTAAAGGAGGTGGGACAGAGGTGGGGCAGAGGACCAACAGCCACCTACCTGCAAGGGCCCCATCCAGGAGACAAACATGGAGGCAAGGTCCATCCTGGAGAAAAACAGGGGCCCAAGATCCATCCAAAATTCAAGGATAGGGCTGAGGTCCATCCAGGAGACCTGGCTGACCTCGAGACCAGCATCCTCCCCCATAGCTCAGTTCTGGGCCCATGGATGTAGTCAGGGGTCCCAGCTGAGGCTTCTCAGGGACATGAAGGCTCATTAGTGCCCTCACACATCTTGAGGGCTTTGCAGCCTGACTTTGGGGACGGTTCAGGGTTGCTGTATCCAAAGGGATGTCCCTCGTGGCCCCAGACCAGGCGGGATGGGGTGGCTTCCCAGCTTCTTGCAGCAGCCAAAGCCACATCACGGCTTGGGGCAGGAGGATCAGACCCCTGGGAGCATAAGAAACCTCCAGGCACTGCAGAAAAACTCTCATGTTAAACTATTGAACTTTCAGCTTGTGTTGCAATGAAAGAACAAAAATCTCAGCTGAGCCTGTTACAGGGCAAAAATGTGCTCGTGCTCCGAGGGAATAGAGGCACTTTGGCCTTTTTTCATGGGCTGGACAATCCATGAAATGTTTGGGAAATGGCAGATTATCATACACATCTATAACCCGATTGTTGCTGCAGAGGCGCAGGGAGGGAAGGGTTGGAGGCAGCTGGTTCCCCAGGGCGAGGCTGGACTCCAGCCCTCACCCTCAGACATGGCTCATTCCTCGTGGAGGAGCTGGAAATGGGCTCTTTGAAGTGAAAAATGAGTGAAACGGGGCCAGGATGTTTTCCAGGCCCGTTGGGTGATGGGCGTCTCTCTGCTGCTCCCTTGCCACGGGAGCCAAAGCAAACAGCCCACAGCTCCAACCAGCATGTGCTTGAGGCATTAATTATCCCCCTTTAATTTCTACTTGTTGTGGTCTTCAAAGTTAATTGAGTTGACCTCAACAGTTGTAATTAACTGTAGCACCAGGGGCCGTTTAATGCTGCGCTCACGAGCCTGGATATTCAAAACAGATACATCCCCGCCCTGTATCATTATGGGATAACTCCTTTTTCTGGGAATATAAGATGCCACACGTTGTATGACTCCCTCTTTCCTTTCTGTTCCCTCTGGGTGATCCACCACGGGCTGGATCCATCCCCTGCAGGCATGTGCTGCCTGGACCTGCAGAACCGTGCTGGCTACACGGCCGTGATGCTCACGCCGCTGGCGGCCCCCGAAACCCGCCAGGACATGGAGGTGGTGATGAGGCTGCTGAAGGAGGGGGATGTCAACCTGAGAGCTGCCCAGGTGTGTGACAGGAAAGAGCTGGGGGAGTAATCTGGGTTCCTTACCTTCCGTGGCAGTGCCAGGCTGAGGCTCGGCAGCAGGTGTGGGGTGGGAGTTGCTGCTTCCCAAACGTTCCAAAGGAAACCTCAGCTGAGTTGCAGCGTGGCCAGCCAGCAGCTCCCTGGGGAAGGGTGTGACAGCTGGGGCAAATGGAGAAACTAAAAAAAAGGCCGAAAATTTTGCAAACAAGTTTTTCTGAGGCAAAAACTAGAAGTGGCGCCGGGGAGGAGCAGCGAGGGGTGAACCCCAGGGCGTGGGAGCCCCAGGTTTGCTGGCGAGCTTCCATCGGAGTCACATTTTTGGTTTAGGGATGAGAGTGCCCTCACCCAGCTCTGCTCCCAGACTGCTGTCAAAGTTAGTCCAGATCTGAATAAACTGCCCAGGAGGATTCGGGGAACCCGCATTTGGGGGCAGCTGGGCAGTTTGGCCATGCTGCTGCAAGCGAACAGGTGTCTCCCACAACAGCTGCTGGGGAGCCCCAGCGTGATTTGATAATAACATGCAATAGGATGCAATGTTAATACGATTTATATGATTTATTAATATATTAATAATTAATTAAATTAATAATTTAATAATTAATTAAATATTAATACGATTTAATACGATTTATTATCATATATGCACCACGCAATGTTGAGATACGTGGTTATGGGACGTGGATTAGTGGTGGGCTTGGCAGTACTGGGTTAATGGTTGGGATCGGTGACCTTAGAGTGCTTTGCCAATCTAAATTATTCAATTATTCTATACATGCAACAACAACAACAACAACAACAACAACAACTACAATTATAATTATAATTATAATTTTATTATTATTTATTATAGCTTATACTATTATAATAATTACATTATTATCATTATTATACAACAACAAATAATATAATAGATATAATATATTATAATAATCTATTGTACTATCATATATACTATACCATTATATATATTATTATATATGTGATTGTAGCTATTAAAAATAATTATATATTATACTATTATTATATTATTATAAATATTATTATAGAATGTTATTTAATAATGACAATGACAATTATGATACTACTACAACTAATATTAACAGCAATAATAATTATTATAATATATAATTATATATATTATTATATATAAAATTCATAAATACATATTTAATATATAATTATATATAATTATATATAAAATTCATAAATATATCTTTAATATATATTATATAATACATATGATATATGATATATATAATAATATAATATAATATAATATAATATAATATAATATAATATAATACAATAATGACAATGACAATTATGACACTACTACAACTAATATTACCAGGAATAATAATTATTATAATATATAATTATATATATAATTATATATATAAAATTCATCAATATATATTTAATATATAATTATATATATTATTATATATATTATTCATAAATATATATTTAATATATATTATATAATACATATGATATAATATAATATAATATAATATAATATAATATAATAATGACAATGACAATTATGATACTACTACAACTAATATTAACAGGAATAATAATTATTATAATATATAATGATATATATAATTCATAAATGTATATTTAATATATATTATATAATACATATGATATATGATATATATAATATAATATAATATAATGTAATGTAATGTAATGTAATGTAATGTAATATAATATAATAATGACATCGACAATTATCTACATTAATATATATTAAAAATATAATATAATATAATATAATATAATATAATATAATATAATATAATATAATATAATATAATATATCATAATATAATATAATATAATATATCATAATATAATACTAATAATACTGCTACTACTACTACTACTACTACTTCTTCTTCTTCTTCTTCTTTTTCTTCTTCTTCTTCTTCTTCTTCTTCTTCTTCTTCTTATTGTTATTGTTATTATTGTTATTGTTGTTATTGTTGTTATTGTTATTGTTATTATTGTTATTATTATTGTTGTTATTATTGTTGTTGTTGTTGTTATTGTTATTATTGCTATTGTTATTATTGCCCCGCCGCCCCTGTCAGCGTGGGCGAGCGGGGCTGTGTGAGGAGGTGGGCAGGGGGTGCTCATCCTGTCCCCGTGCTCCTGCAGGGCGGCCAGACCGCGCTGATGCTGGGCGTCAGCCACGACAGGGACGACATGGTGCGGGCGCTGCTGTCCTGCCAGGCCGATGTCAACCTGCAGGACGACGAGGGCACCACGGCGCTGATGGTGGCGTGTCGCCAGGGCAACGCCGACATCGTCCGGCTGCTGCTGGCCCAGCCCGGCTGCCTGGTCACGCTGACCGACAAGGTGAGGCTCCACGACGTCCCTGCGCCGGGGAAAGCTCAGCTGGGATGCCGTGTTCCAGGCAGCGATCCCCCACGGGTGGGTTTGGAGAGAAGAAGTGAGGTTTCGGTCCGTTTTCTGATCAGGGCATTGCTTTTGGGAGGGTAGCTCTGGTTTTGGTGCTGCTGCGGCATGGGTGGGTTGGCTGTGACAGCTGTAGGCCGGGCAGGAGCATCGGTGTAACCCTAAAAATGCCCAGATCAAATCCTGGGCATGTGGAATCAGCAGAGCTTCAGCTCCAAGGATTTAGCAGCATTTAACTCCTCCCTGAGAACAGAGCCTCTCCATGGGGACGTGTGGGATGGAGATGGGCGGAAATTCCTCCTGCTGGGCCGCGGGGCTGCGTTTGGAATGATGGAACTGTTTTCTAATCAAACTGCAGTTTTATCTGAGACATGCAGGAGGGCACCGGGGCCAGGCAGAGGCACGGCTGGGCTGCGTTTGGGGTGGCTGAGGCCCAAAGGGGGTGTTAGGGATGGTGAGGCAGGCAGGGATGGAGGGAGGGAAGGTCTGGGGACGGAGCAGGGATTCATGCTGGCGGTGCTGTCCCTGTTCCCTGCAGGGTGGGAACTCGGCGCTGTCGCTGGCCCACGGGGACATCGCCGCGCTCCTGCGAGCCCACATCGAGCTCAGCCCGTCCCTCCCGGTGTGACCCCGGCACGGGGAGCTGGGAGCCAGCGCTCCTCCCGGAGCAGCGCCGCGCTGGCAGGGCCATACAGCGGGGTCACAGGGCAGGAACCTCCCTGCACCGTCTGGATGATGCACCCTGTGCCTCATTCTCCTCATCCATCCACTCACAGCCCTGACCTGCGGCCGGTGCCACAAACAACTCCAGACTCTCCCGTCCGCTTCTCCCGGGGGAGATCTGGCAGGTGAGCACCCAAAACGAATGAGAAAAGCACATTAGAGCAGCAACCCTTAAGTCTTTTGTAACCTGAGGTTATGGGCGTCCTTTTAATCGACTACTTAACTGTATCTCATTTAACTTGTAAGTTTGTGTCCTAATATTTATTATCAGCTCTTCTCTAAGTAGTGGCAGGCAGCGATTACTCAGTGTATGTAACAACAAACACAAGCTGGATGGATTATGGAAAGCATAAAATCCTATTTATGTTTGCTTATGCGGGTCTGATGTAAGAATTAAAAATTAATGCTCTAGGAAAATATTTGAGTATGCCAGACCCAAACACGCAGACATTGTTTTGCCTGGATTTGGAATTACCATATGGCTGTTATTTTTCCCTCATTAAGTTTGAGCTAAGGGGAAGTGCAGCCCATTGACAGGCTCTGCATCACAGTGGGGTGGGGCAGGGCATTCCAAGCACTGGAAGATCCCAGCAGATTCCCATCCCAGGGTGTGGTAATGTTGTCCAAGAGCTCCGTGGAGTGGCTTTGCTGGCAGATGCCTTTTGGAGCAGCGTTTGCTCCTTGCTTTGTCTCTGCTCAATTTTAATATTCCCAAACTCCTCCTGTAAAGCCAAGCCGTGATTTAGATGCCGGAATTGGGTCTCCCCCACTGTGGAGCACCCACAGGGTCCAGCATCACCTCAGGTCAGGGTTTTTTCTTCAATCCCTCTGCTTCTGACAGAGAGGGAGGCAGGGCTCAGGCCCCACTTTGCCAAACATCCCTGTGCTGCTGCATCAGGACCCGCTGGGTGCTCTCCCTTGGCTTTGGTGGAGCAAACCCAGATCCCTTGCAGGGAGGGGAGAACAGCCCTGACCTCTGTTTTCCATGGAAATCTGCCATCTGCTCAATTTTCTTCCTTTTCTTCACATTTTCAGTCCAGAGCATTCACTGTCTCAAACTTCTATCTGCCTTTATTTTTTTTTTAAATCTATAACCCAAAATGCCTCCTTTATGTACAAATAAAATATATTAAACCTTTCTTTCCCTGTGTGTGTTCCTGTCCCCATGGCTGTGGCTTTTCTGGGGTGACTCCCCACACCTGCACAGCACCAAACCAGCCATTTTTGAGGTTTTTCTTCAGATCAGTGACACCCCCCACATCCCCAGGGGGGTCCCTGCACAGATATGACAAGGTGGGATATTTTTTGCAGGAATTCCCCCAGTTTGTGCACAAAAACCAGCACGGGCATCTCTGCCAAGCCCAACTGCAAACAAAAAGAGCCATAACACAATTTTTTTGACAATTTTCACTGAGTTTTTTTTTCCCTGACAGCTCTGGATCCACACTTGCAGAGAGGAATTTTCCTGCTGCTTCCCTGAGGAAGGTGAAAGTTTCAGCTTCAGCAGAATAAATGTGGGAGATTTTCTGCTAATCATGGGGGTGGCTCCCCCTCGATTTGGGGAGAGGGAACTTCATTTTGGGGTGTGCTGCAGCTCTGCAGGGAGGCACCACAGAGTTTGCTGCCTTCCCCTGCCCCCTCCAGTGCCCCTTCCCCTCCTGTTCCCATCCCTGCAGCCCAGGCTGGTTAACTGCATCCCCAGAATGTTGATTTTCATCCCTGTGCTTCATAATTCCTCTTTGCCCTTGAAACCATCTCCCCAGGGAGGAGCAGCTCCCCCAGGGTGCTCCCCTGGAACAGCTCCTCTGCTCCTGTGGACCCTGAGGGATCAGGGATGGGTCGATGCTGCCCCTGGCATCTCCCAGTGCCCAAAATTACCGCTGTCAAAGTACCAGGCTGCACAAAAAAAATCATCTGTGGGATCTCAGTGCCACAAAGAGCCAGAGCCAGCCTTAATTTATATATTCCAATATCACTGTACAGATCAAACTAAATATAGGCAAGGAGAAACACAACCCCAGTGCGAGCCCTGCGCAGGACAAATGGAGACAATTAAGTCACAGCAAGGAAAGGAATTAATCTAATGAACTTCACAGGCTCAGAATCCAGCAGCCCATCAGCTATGAGGGGAAAGAATGACGAGGGGCTCGGCTGAACACGATTTTTCCACTCTCCTTATGGGCATTTCCAGTGTGTCCCTTTCTTTTGCTGCACGGAGAGGAGGGGGGACTCTGAGGGTCTCATCTGAAGCACCTCAGTGGTCAGGCAAAACCTCTTTGCTCAGCCTTGACAGGGTGAGAGAGCTGGGGATGGAGAAGAGAAGGCTCCAGGGAGACCTCAGAGCTCCTTGCGGTGCCTAAAGGGGCTCCAGGAGAGCTGGAGAGGGACTGGGGACAAGGGACAGGACACAGGGAATGGCTCCCACTGCCCGAGGGCAGGGACAGATCAGAGATCAGGGATAAATTCTCTGGGAGGGTGGGGAGGCCCTGGCACAGGGTGACCAGAGAAGCTGTGGCTGCCCCTGGATCCCTGGAAGTGTCCCAGGCCAGGCTGGAACAACCTGGGATAGTAAAAAGTGTCCCTGCCCATGGCAGGGGGGTGGAGCTGGATGATCTTTTAAGGTCCCTTCCAGCCCAAACTGTCGGGGAAGATGAAATAGGAAAACCTTATAAATATATGATTGCCTGGCAAAAGATTTGGAAAATCCAGACATTGAGATGAGAACTAGATTTGAAATAACAAACCTTGACTACTGAATAACTAGAAAACAATAGTATAGCCAGGCTGAAAGCAATCCCCCTCTGATTAAACAACGCCCTTTACCTGCAGATAGGTCCAAAGGTCAAATGGAATGCTCTGTCTCACCCCAATGTCTGGTTCATCCCACACCTGTGACCCTCCCCTGCAGTATCAGGTATCTGTGACCCCACTGGCCCAAGTCCTGCTCCAGCCCACCTTGAAGCCCCCTGATAAGGTGTGCCCGAGGGACCGGACGCTCTCTTGGACCTTCCCCTGGGACCCTCACCTGGAACCCTCGCTCCCTCTCTCTCCCTCTCCCTCTCCCCCTGGGCCTGCCACGAGTTGCGCCTGGCAACTCCAAGCAGGGCCTTTCATCCCTTTTAATAAACCACATCTTCCAAGACCTGACTTCAGAGATCTCTCATCCATCCAAACCGTCCTGGAGACCCGCGCTCGCTACACAAACCATTCCAGGATCCATCCAAAGAAAAACATCTCCTCTTGAGATGATTATCAGCCAGAACCTGCCCATCAGCAGCCTGGACTGTGTCAGTGCAGCAGCTCTCAGCAGAATGTAATGTTCTTAGAAGAAACAGAAGTCTCAGCAGCAAAGGCAGATTTCTTTCTGCAGGGGCAGTGCACTGACTGCTCCTCTGCTTGGGGTCTGTGGGGCCAAGCTGGCCCCTGTTCTGTCCCCACAGCTCGGTGTGGAAGGGCCAACCTGCCCTGGCTTTGCCAGGATGGAAGGCAGTTATCAGCAGGAGTGAGATGGGCCACGATTCCCTTTCCTAGAAACCTCCTGTCACCTGAAACCAGGTGTGTCCTCCTGGCAGCACCCCCCTGCTCACAGACTGGGAGTTTGTCCTTCCTGGGCTGAGAAGATCCGCAGAGCACCCCTGGGGGCAGCTCCTGCCCTGCAAGAAGGCTGCAGAAATGCAATATTTTGTCAACTGCTCCATCTAGTGCCATTTCAGCAGAAAAAGCATGCAGAGCACAACGCTCAGAGCCGTGCTGGGGCCTGGGCAGCTTTCCCTGCCTGAGCTCTGGAGTGGGTCCCTGAAGCACCCAGCCCTGCTCCAGTGCTTACCTTGCAGACCCAGAACCAGGAATCTTGACCTTGTTTTTCTCATCCTTCTCTAAATGGGATTATAAACCTTTATGTGGAAACATCTGCCCTGGAAAACATTCCTCATGAGCTCTGTAACTGCTCGGGAATCCCTTAGGTTGGATCAGGCTTGGAGGAACCCGGGGAAGTGGAAGGTGTCCCTGTCTGTAGCAGGGGGAAAATGGGATGAGCTTTAAGGTCAGTCCCAACCCAAACCATTCTGGAATTCTGTGATCCTAAATAACGAGGGAATAAGGAGTTTATGCTACCACTGCACATTTTCCCTTTTTGTGCAGGAATTGGGAGTAAACTCTGCTTCACCCCCAGCAGCCTTGGGAAGGCAGCAGAGCCCTCAGAGCTCACCTGGAAAAGGCTAAAAGCAAAGTCAGAGTGAGCCCTGTTCCTTTTCCATTTGGGATGCTGCAGAACACAGGTCTCTCTGATTTGCTAGCATCCTAGGAGGTGCAGCTACCACAGGAAGGTGCATTTTGGAGAACAAACCCCACTAAGAGGGGTAGCAATGATCGTGGCAGTGTTTAACCAGGACATCAAACCAGATATGCAGACATGTGACCCTGTGGGGAAAGATGATAATGGAATTATGCATCCATGCTCAGCACAACTGTAAAAACGGATGCTTTATACATGTGTGACACTAAATTAATTCACTCCAGTGCTTTCAGGCAGAGGGACATTAACTGCTCCACCCTGGCATAATCACTTTACCCCCACAGGCTCTATGGATGTCACACTTCCAGGGTGGTAATTGCCATGGGATTAATTACAGGGAATTTAGGGGCATTACAATGACTCTTCATCAGCAGGATAAAGAGGTGGAGCCCCTCACCCCTCCAGGCTGACCTGCTGGCCCCATCAGCCTGGCCAACCACATCATAACGTGGTTATGAGTTGGCCAAGAAATGCCAAGAGCCCTGAGATGGCTCCTGGTGCCGCCACTGCCCAGAGCAGGTCTCTCCAGGTGAGGAAGCTGGTGGAAGGACTGTGAACAGCACATGGCCCTTCTAAAGTAAAGGCTCTGCCCCCTGAGTCCTCAAACCAAGGCAGGAGAACCCTTAGGACAAGAGCAGACAGAGGAAAAGTTTTGCCAGAGGAGGTTTAAACTGGATATCAGGGCAACATCTCAGGCATCGGCTTTTAACACTGACTTAAATTAAGATACAGAATAAAACAAATGCACAGCTACTTATGCAACCGAGCTTTATTTAGAACCTTTGAAGTCATAAAACGTCTCATTTTACTGATCTACGTAAACATACAATCAGGAGGTTTAATTGCTTTTTCCCTTGCGCAGAAATAAAGTTTTAAACAAACCAGAACACCCCCACCCAGACAAGCATGATGCAAACTGAATTCTCTGCCTTGGCCCTGCACGTGGAGCATGGTCACTGGTTTATCAATTAGTTGCAATATAATTTTTTTTTTTGGCAGTAATATATTCGAACAGACAAAGTGCAAATTACAAGAAGCAGAAAATGTTCTCTCTCCTTCTGAGCAACGAGAAGTGCAAAATGTCTCAGCCCATAAATTCTATTATTTACGTCTATGAACTGCACGTGCATCACAGGCTAATAAATAGCTGTGTACAACTTCGTTGATTAAATGTGGCAACATCTCAGGGTTGGAATGCAATGGCTATGAGAACACAGGACAGAAGAATCATTCCCTTTGGTTGATAAATTCCACACACTGCTGCTGAGGGTACCTACTCACACCTCACCCTGAACTCCTGCCTGCCTCAGACACTTGCGCAACCTAAGCAGTTAGGAATTCTCCAGGTTTTTTTACATCTGGAGATATTCCTGTGTGTCTGCAATCAGGATTCCACTCACACCTCACTTGGCAAATCAGACAGGACACTGGGAATCCACTGAAAATGAGAAGTCTCTTCCAGGCACTATTAAGGGAATACCCACCAATGGTTCCAGCAGGCTAAATGCACTTTGTGATTACCTAAAGTTATGGAAAACTTTCCAAGGAAATAAGGAAAACCCTTTTCCATGAGAGCTTATCACAGCATTCCTGTCTCAATGTAGTTCACCTTGCTTCAGGACTGGTTCCTGTATGAAAAATGGGGAAAATTCCACTAAATTACACAGAACAGCTGCACCTTTAACACCTCCCTGCACCGCTCAGTTATTATACTGCAGATTTCCAACCTTCTTTCCATTTAATTCCTGGAATTTTTCACACAAAATGAGCAGCCAATTCTGACCCCACCCCCCCCTTTCATTTCTCCCAGCTACATCACCATTACAAATTATGCCAAATAGTTCCAAATCAGACTGGGCTGCTTCCTCCAAACCCCCTCCTGCTCCTCTGGATAGGAATATTAACCCACAATGCCTTGCACTGCCAGGAATCTGCCTGCCAAATTCATCTAAATCACCAAGGCCACACTCACATAATCACTGCTTGATGGCTGGGACATGGAATGAAGTTGGGAAGTTTTGGCTGAACATTCCTGCACCCCACATCCAGAGTGGGACTGGCCCAGAGTGG
This sequence comes from Anomalospiza imberbis, assembly GCF_031753505.1. NCBI lineage: Eukaryota > Metazoa > Chordata > Aves > Passeriformes > Viduidae > Anomalospiza > Anomalospiza imberbis. The sequence continues at coordinate 29,076,981 of NC_089689.1, read as the reverse complement.
GACCAGCCTTGGGAAGACCCCAAAAAACTGGCTGGGGGATTCAACTGAGCCGGAGGGGGTTGAGGAACCTCATCCCAAAGTGCTGCACCTGGCTGTGGGAGATCATCCCAGCACTGCCTGGTAGTGCCCGGTGTTACCCAAAATTGACTCTGGCAGCCCCAAGAGAGGAGCATCCTCCATGATCCATGAAAGCCTCTTCCTGCACTACCCCATCTTGGGCAGACTCTTGGAAATGTACATCAGCTTGGTGCTTAGGATGAACTCCATCGAGCCAGAGGGACTGCTCACCATCATTCCTAGAATTACAGGATCACATTCCCAAAGCAAACTTTTTGTCTTCATTAAAGTTTCAGGATGAACAATTATGCTGCAGCTTGGCACGACAACAACTGCCTTTGTATGCGACATGCCTAGCATATATCAGTACATTTCTTCTTAAAAAATATTATTAGAATAGAATGAGCTACGCTGTTGTTGTTCATGCTGCCTAAATATCTGAAAAGGCTCAAACATTTTAAAAGCCTAAAAAAATAAATTTCCCTCTCCCCTCGTTTATTTTTCATGCTAAAGGCTGCAAATTGACACATCACAGTAATTACCTCTGACTAACTTCCACAGACCTACCCAAAGAGATAAACATGAGAAGTTCACATTTGACTATCAGACTTACTGTGCCGAGCACAAATAATTTCCCAGAGGAGAATTTGATATTTCATCATTTGGAACAGTGGTAATTTAATTACATTGCTAATGTTTTCTGGCATACTTGAAAGAACAATTAGCATAAGTAAATCATGAGTGAGATGACAAGTCACTCGGCATTTATTTCTGCTCCTCAGATGAGATCAGCTGATGATCTGAATTCTCTTTTGTGTGCGAATTGATTCCAGGTTCAGCAGTCGCAACCGGGGTTCAGACCAGCGGGGACAAACCGATGCGTTAAATACAGCACAGCGAGTCTTGTCCTTTGAAGTTCCTTGATTAAAACTTGTCCAGAGAAACCTCTGAAGCCACCAGAAGTCGTGGAGGGCGGGGAGAAAGGCTGGAAAAACGTGGGAGGCTGAATGAAGCTGGAGATGCGCGCTGCCATGCCCGGCAGCGGCGGGAACGCCAATCCAGGGATCCAGGCTCTGCTGGGGGCTGGGCAGTGTTTGACAGCTCTACTGATGGCCTAAAGTAACTCAGTTGGTCTCAGGACAGCACTGTCAGGGTCACCGTCCCCCTCTGGCGCTTCAGGATGGCCACGGCCTGATCGTGGGTGACACCTTCCAGGGCCTCCCCGTTGACGGCCACGATCTGGTCCCCGCGCTTCAGCCGTCCGTCGTCGGCCGCCGCGCCCTGCAACGGCAAAGCGGGGCTCAGCGTGGCACCCCCAGGCTCCTGCAGCCCGGAATGCTGCCTGGAATGAGGGATGGAGCTCTGGGAATCCCTCATGGCCAGGAGAAATGGCAGCGCTGAGCTCCCCCTGAGCGCCGCCGCCCGTCGCTCCCCACCCTGCCAGGGTACACGCCCAGGAAGACAGAGCTGGCTCTTCCCTGAAAAAAGGCTTGGGTAGAGACTGGTTCTGGATTTTATGATGGTGGAGAGGCTTGTTAAAGCAGCATTTACATGTACTCCATGCCTCACAGCTGAGAAAGAGCTGAGAAAGTGGGGAGGGAAAGGGAACCAACCTGGGCACTGCCCCCAGCCCCAGGCAGAGATGAAGAAATGGCCTCGGGTTGTTTGGGTTGAACATCAGGATAGTTTTGTTCACCAAAAGGTGCCAAGCATTGCAGCAGACTGCCCAGTGGAGTCCCCGTCCTTGGAGGGATTTAAAAGCCATGTGGATGCAGCACCTGGGGACATTGGTCGGCAGTGCTGGGGGCATGGCTGGACTCGGTGATCTCAGAGGGCTTTTCCAGCCTAAAAAGTTCTGTGACAGACCTGAAAGCTTCCCGAGAGCTTTAGAAATGGCTCCTCTCCTCCAGATGTCTCAGGGAAGTTCTGTTACCTAAATCCCAAGCCCTGCCTGCCCAGAGGTTGGCTCACGGTGTCTCTTTCTGCCCCACCAGTGACTGCAGGAACTTCAGGTTCCATTTAGGATTTCTCAGTCATGCTCACATCTAGAAACTTGTAACCCTAAGCACCATTTAAAAGGCACAATATTTTAATAATTTCAAATTGTAAAAATACCAGATGCTTGTGGTTTGAGCCCCAGAAGAGCCAGTGCAGGAGATATGGCTCCTTGTTTACCTTCTGAAAGTCTTCTCACCTACATCACCTACCCTGCCACAAGTGACACCAAGTAGGCACAGGGCAAGCAGCTGCATGTGACAGACCTCACAATTATTTCATGGAAAGTATCCCTAATTCCCACTGGTTTTCTTCCCTCCCCTTCCATTTCCACAACTCCCCTCATGTGGCCATGCCTGACATGTCTTGCTGGCTCATTTTTGGGGATGGGTGGGAAAAGGGGCATATCTCCCTCCTGTAATTTGCTGTATTAGGACTCTTCCCCAGCCTCAGAGGCTGGAGCTCTCTGTACCTGGCAGGGACCCCCAGTCCCCCCAGACACTCAGGGCTGGGATCAGAGATGGGCTAATTCCTGTTTTTTCATCAGGATACAGCATCTCTGCAATTTCCTCACTCCTGCACAGTGGGAGAAAAAGATGCCTTCAATACCTCCTGTAAATCTCTTGGAGATTTACAGATAGAAAACTGCCTTATAAATATTTTAATGTACAAACCCAAGATTCCCAAGTACACAAAGCAATTTTGCCGAGACAAAGTGTCTTGTTTCAGCCATCAGTAATATGAAATATAAACTGAGAAGCCAGCTATGAGTTCTGCGTCCACTAACTCACAGCAACCTACTCAGACATTACATTTTGCTTTCTGCTACATAATATATTAACCAAGCCCAATCTTAGGTTTATTTTTAAAGATAATACAGAAAAAAAAAGGGGAGAAAGCGAAAAATAAAAGATACCTTGGCAAATATAGTCTTGACATAAATGGGCAGGTCTCCATGGGGACTTCCATACCCCCCTACAATACTAAATCCCAGTCCATCAGAGCCTTTCTCCAAAGTAATAATCTTAGGTTGAGGTGCTCTGAAAACACAATAAATATCACTTAGATAAGCAGTGTCTGTCTCTGGGGACTTTGTGCAGAAGGAACACTTACGCAGACATTTATCTATCATGAGGCTTTTTTCACACAGTCACAAACCATGACCCTTGCACTGGAAAATTCCTGCAAAGCCCAGAGTTCAAAGGCTGCTCCGTGTGCTCCAGCTCCTCACTTGGAAAAAATTATTTTTAAGTATTGTATTATACCCACATGCCTGTGCTCGTAACTCCAGAGCTCATTAGTTGGAGCCTGAACTCTTCAGGGGTTTTCTCTGCCTACACTGAGCAAAGGAAGATTTTTTTTTTTTTGGTGGAATTTAGACCACTCATATGAATTTATCCATCTCAAATTTGAAATTAGCAATTTCAACATGTGTAGAAAGAACTGCTGGGGACGGAAGGTGGTCAGGTGTTGGCACAGCTGCCCAGGGCAGCGGTGGAGTCCCCAGCCCTGTGTGGATGTGGCACTTGGGGACATGGGTCAGTGGTGGCCTTGGCAGCTGGACTTGATGATCTGAGAGGGCTTTTCCAACCTAAACTATTCCATGATTCCATGAAAGCCATTTGGCATCTTCCACCTATCTAAAGGTGCAGCCCAAGCTGAGTAACATCTATGCATTTTTTAGGACATACCTAAACCTGCTTCATATTTTCACCTCCAAATTTCCCTGCTGCTTTGATATGAAAAAAAAAAACCAAAAACAAATCCTTTTGTAAAGCAAGCAGTTCTCCTCTGGGAGCAGCAATAAAACCAGTATCTCACATTTTAAGACCACAGAATGCAGCACAAATAGCTCAACTTTTACACTCAACCCTCCTGAGGTAGGGCAGCAACTTATTAAAATAAATAGAATGAAACACAGAATGAAAATGAAGAACATAATGAAAATGATGAGCTGAAATGGAGAATAAATTAATTTCCAAAGGGTAACTGGGATGCTACAATGTGAAAATCACATGATGGAGAATGATACATGGCAGGGCTGGACCTCCAACTTCCATCACCACACACAAGGGCTGCAAGCAGGAATGATTTTAACTGGATTTTTTTGACTCATAAAGCTATAAAGATTGAAAAGACAAAGTCCTGGGACATTTTTTGTAAGGTGTTTTTAACACCTCTGGCATCAGTCTGCCAATACCAAATTATTTCAAATTGCTATGATCAGAACTTCTTCCAGATGAGCAAGCCAATGGACACGGACAGAAATACCACGTCAGCACAACATTAAGGAAGAAAAGGGATACTTTTTCCTCAAAAAACACCCAGAAATAGTGCTTGGAAACACAATTTGTGCTTATTTACTCAAGCAATTTCTGTCAGCAGGCGAAGACAGACACGAGCCCACCATCAGCCTGGGGAAGGTCACAGAGCTTTCATTTTAAAAGTGATGGAAAAGTAGAGAGAGAAGCAGTGGGAGGGACCTGCTTGCACCCTTTCCCTAGCCCAGAAATGCACCCCAGCTCTGCAGGAGAGCAGGAACTTACTCAGGATCCTCGGCGGGATGCTCGGAGGGCAGGTTCAGGCTGCAGCCCGTGGACATGCTCTCCAGCTGGCTGGCAATGGCACTGATGTTGGTGTCAGCCACCACCTGGGCAAGAGGGATGCAAGCAAATACAGTTTGGAAAAACAGCCATTGGCTTTTTTCCCCAAGCAAGCTTTAAAGTCAAGCCCTACTCTCTTGAATCTCCACTGGTTCCACACTTTCAGGTTAAGAGCGGACACCTTTCTGGGGGTTCAATGCAGATTTTGCTCTGAAGCTTTCTCCTGCCCTCACAAGACCATCACTTGGGCTCTGAGCAAAGGGGAAGAGTCTTTCTGGGTAATCCAGAGAAAAAGGTTGCTTTTCCATGGAAAGAGAGCAAACACAAGGGCTCCAGGATTGGTCTTGAAAGAAACCACCATAACCTTTAAGAGAACACCAAGATCCAAGGGACTATTGGGCAAAAACCCTGAAATGCCTCAGACTGGTTTGCTTGATAAGCAGGAAACAAATTAAGCCTTGGTTTTGACTTCTCTGAATTCTTAGCATGAAAAGAAACTGGTTTGTTCAGCTTCCCAGTTCTGGGTCCTCTATTATTCTGAAAATAGCCTGAATGATGCTCTGAGGGCAGGAGCACCTTTCTATGGAAAAGGTTTCTATGGAAAGGTTTCTTTCTCTAGGCTGGGAGAGCTGGGGGGGTTCACCTGGAGAAGAGGAGGCTCCAGGGAGAGCTCAGAGCCCCTTCCAGTATCCAAAGGGGCTCCAGGAGGGACTTGGGACAAGGGATGGAGGGACAGGGAATGGCTTCCCACTGCCAGAAAGCAGGGAGAGATGGAATATTGGGAAGGAGTTCCTTCTGTGAGAGTAGTGAGGGCCCTGGCATTAACTTTATTTTTAATTCATTGATGTTGATTTTTATTTACTTTTTTTTTTCCCTGGAAAATTTTCAAAGAAACTGCCACAAAGTGGTCTGGAGTATTTGTAGCAGAAAGGACATCCATTTCCCAACAAGTACACGCTGTGGTTATCCCCTAACTCCATCTCCCTCTGAGGAGATATTCTTCTCTGCTTGACATTTACTGCAGCATAGGAGTTCAGCTCAGACACAGTGAAAAACAGCCAGGAAGCACAATTCCAATATTTCCTCTAGCTACGGCCTTATTTTATCAAAGTGAGCAGGTACTTCTTCCACTCGTTGCTGTGAACTTGGCTTTAAGGAAAACTTCCCTTTTCAAAGAAAGAAATTTGTTCTGTAAATCTGTTTTATATGAGTGCTCACAATTCTTCCACAGCAACATTTCCCTCTTCCCCAATCATCTGGAGCCGAGAGGGTGATGGAGCCAGGAGGTTTCCATGGAAATTTTGCACCCCAAGACTCAGATTCCAGAATGCCCCAAAGGAAGGGGGTCCAGCAGATGAGAACAGCACCTGGCTCAGCCAGCAGAGACCCCACCAAGGTTCCCTTCCTGTGGCATCAGAGTAAGGAATTCCAGCCAGGATTTGTCATGTTTTTTTTGTTGTTGTTCGATAAAACGAGAGTAAAACCAAATCTATATTCAAAAATCTTCAGCTGGCAGCAAGAACGTATCAAGAGTTCAACAACCTTGTAAAAAAGCTCCCCCTTATCTCATTACTACACCTGCAGAAAAGAAATTAAATTAAACCAAGGCATCAAAACAGCTGAGAGGGATGATTGTTCCCCTGAGACCTTAATCTCCCATTTGCAAACAGCATTTGCAAACTCCTTCTCAGGACGTTCCCATAATAAGCCTTTCTACCCCACTGAACACAATTATCTGACCTTTCAGAGCAGTTTGCCACGAAGTGGGCTACCCTGATAATAAACAGAATTACCTAATGGCACATCAGTCACGACGATCACAGCGATAGGGCTGCTCCTGTTGGATTGTTTTGGTAAAAAAAAGGAGCAGTTTGGTGGTGGAGAGGTACCTGTGGCTGGTGGGGAAGGGAACCATCACCACCCTTTGACACCACTCCAGGTGTTAAAATACAGCACCCCACCTTCCTAGAGCAGATTTTTGATAGAGGAAAACAGACTCTATTCTTTCCCAATAAACCTCTATCATCTGTAAACAGCATCAAGCTCATTTTAATGAGACAGAATGCTCAGAAGAAGAAAAACAGCCAACTGACAAACCCAAAGGCACTTCCAGAAGCAGCTCTTTAACCCAGTGGTATTTCTAGAAGAACCTCTTTGTTTGTGTGAGTGACCCAGTGCCAGAGTGCCCCATCAGGAATATTTTTAAATCCATCATGAGGTGCAATATTGAGCTGTATTACAGCTTTCAAGATGAGCAATTTTGGGTTCTGCAGCAAGCTTTCATTTTCTATTCAGGGAGCACTGTTGACACGAAAAGTGAAATTGCTCAACGTTAGTAACAATATGATAACTATAATTTAACAGAGAATCCTCAGCTGGTGTAAATCTGTGTGTTTCCTCTGACTTCAATGGAACTACACAAAACACCATCTGCTCTGGAACTGGCTCATCACTTACTGGGTCAGCAGTTCATGGACAGACAAAGCAAAGAATGAGCAAGTCTCAAACTAAGTTTATTATCATTTCATTGCCTCTTTTTTCTCCCACCCCCCTTCCCGTTTTTTATAGTCACATTTGTGTCATAATACAAGCAAGAAGCTCGCAAAAATCCCTCAGGATGAGTTCCAATCCAAAATGCTGTGATGATAAAGAGAGTTAAGAGTAGATTTTAGTGGTGCCTTCAGCTTGTTTTCCAATTGTTGCAATAATTCTGCAAACGAGTAGAATTTTGAATTCTAACTGGCAAGTATTTTCCCCATTTCTTTGTGTAAACATAAAAATAAACTATGGACCAACACAGTGGCAGGCAGCATTTAGAAGCAATGTGGCAGAAGATGTCCCTTTTAGCTACCAGAGGAACACAGGAGTGACAGCTTTGTTTTCTCTCTTCACTGTTTTTATCCTTTACCTGATGAATAATCAGTGCCAGGCAGCACTGTTGTAGTGATGATGCCATCATTTTTCCCGAATTCTGCTAGAATTTCTTTCAAGGACAAGGAAACCACCCTGTGGGTCCCTGTCTCATTACATCACATGCACATTTTCTTGCTCCTAGTTAACTTCCAATTAAAAAAAAACCCCACAACTTGGAAGCTTGTTGATTTATCACGTGTGGCAACAAGTTATTTTGTTCCCTTTGTTATGCTTCTATAGAACCACGCTCACAGCCCGTGTGAATGGCAATAAAGAATTTTTGAATGGAAATGATTTCTTGCTCTCCTTCTGTGTAATTCCCACCAGCAAAGCACCCTGCAATTCTGTGATGCCTTATGCCAGGGATGCTCAGAGGTTTGTTTGTTTTATTTTTTTTTTCCTTCCTGAATGCCATTTATCTACCCTGCTGCAGCTGCGTGTTCAATTTATCACCATACCTGCAGGATAATGCTCCCATAAGCATTCTTTAGTAGATTAACTGCATCTGCATGAGACAGCCCATCCAAAGGTTGCCCATTAATGCTGACAATCCGATCTCCAACCTGAAAGTACAACAGTAATGGAAAATTACCAGCATTAGGGAAAATCAAAATTAAGAATGCTTAAAATTCCTCGTGAACTTGGCACTGCACAGTCGTGCTTCTCTTTTGCAGGATCCCTTTTGTGAGGATTCTGCACTGCCAGTGATCATTTCCCATTCTTTTAACACTAACAATATGATCAGAGAAACAAAGATGGGTTGTACTTTACTCTTTCTATTTGCAAGCAGAGAGGGAGGGAGATTTTCACTGCTGTCCTCCCATCCAGAAAGGATTCATTTGTGTCAGAATGTGCAGACAAGTTCATATTCTTCCAGACCGTGTAAGCACATGCTGAATGTTGTATAGGAGAGAAGGAACTTCTGATATTAATCCAATTAACCTGGATAAGTTCTTCCTACACACAAAAATGATCTCGACCCTGCCATTGTTTAATTCCGTTAGAGACAAGGCGTGAGTGTAGCAGCATGTCCTAACGAATCTCATGGGCCAAAGCACGTGGATCTGCATAATAAATTCTTTTCAATCCTCATGATTCCTTGAAACTCTCTCCAAAACTGGAAGTGTTCACCATGGCCATGCCTGGAAACCCACACGTGCTGTGGGTCTGACACAAGTGCCTTATTTTGCTGTTAATTTATAGGGGCCTTAAGATCAAACAACTCACTTCTCATCTGGTTCCTACCTGGTTGGAGCTCTAAATGATGCCCAGTCTGGAGTTCCCAAAACACCTGTGGTTTCCAGAGGGCCTCTTGCTGCCCTGCCTGGGTCTGGATGAACACAGACATCCCACGACCACTACAAATGCATTTAAGTTCTTTCTCTTTAGATCACTTTCCAATATGGGCAGCAATTGCCAAGATGGGAAGAGAAAGGCAGATTTGGGTTATTTTTGGGGTGGGTTTTTTTTGTTGTTTTGCTCTTATATAAATAGAGGCAGAGCAGTCTGTGAGTGATTATCAGTGACAGCAGATGCAGAAGTGTTTGAGGCTTCAAGGGACACGTGGGAGATGAAACAGGAAATATTGAGGGCCCCTGTACTCACTCTGAGCCTTTGTGTCCGAGCAGCCACTCCGCTGGCCTGGATCATGGCGATGAAGATGGGAATGTCTCCCAAGGGACTGCCCTTCCCTCCTGCTATGCTGACACCCAGGGCATCATTTGGGCCCTGGAACAGAGCAAAACCAAACATCTGCAGCAGGGGCAACTGGCGGAGTTCAGGGTATGGCAATAACTGACTGTTTTGATTGGTGGAACAGGGAGAAAATGGGTTTGACACACACGTGTCCTCACCCAAAGCACAGGCACACATCCAACACCCGAGTGCAAACACAGATCATGCAGCTTGACTTGTGAGAAACGCTGCAAAAATGAACAACTTCAGTGGAAGGAGTGGGCTTTATGAATGGGTAGAAAACAACTCACTGACCCTTGTTATCTCCACAGTCCTCGGGCCCATATCGGCTCCTACTAATAAAGAAACAAACAATTAGCTTCTGTAATTAAGAGATAATATAATTAAGAGATAACACTGTCAAGGTGACAATGGTCCCTTGCTGCCTAGGCAGAGTTATCACCAGGCAGGAGTGGAGCCTTCCTGTGCCAAGGCAGGCAGTGCTGCTCGTGTGAGGAGGAGGAGGAGGAGGAAGGATGAATACGGTGTAATCCCTCCGGCTCCGGTGTCACCGTGACTCCCATTGTATCCCAGCCACAATCTGTGGAACTGCAGCACTCTGCCAGCCTGGAGAACAGCCCTGCTGTGCCTTCACTCAGTTAAAGATTGGCTTATTATTCCTAAATCACAGCGTCCTTGCACAAAGGGCTCTGGGAATGGTGCAGTTCCAGGGATCTCCTCTTCCTGTTTGTGCTGTGTTGGTAAATAATGGACAGGCAGGAAGTCAGGCTGGTGTGTATCCAGTCATAGGGTGTGGAAAAGTACTCAAAATACTGGGAAAAGGGAGGGAAAAGGGAAGGAAAGGGGAAGGAAAAAGGGGAAAGAAAAGGGGAAAGAAAAGGGGAAGGGAATGAGGATGACAGGAAGGAAATAAAGGTGAAAGGAAAAGGAAAAGGGGAAGAGGAAAAAAAGGAATAGGGAAAAGAGAAAGGGGAAAGTGGGAAAGGGGAAAGGGAAGAGAGGAAAGGAGAATGGAAAGCAAAGGGAAAAGGAAAAAGGCACAGAGAGACTTCAGAGGCATTGTTCAAAACTGCAACTTTTTCAGCCCAGCAAGCTGATGGTGTAGTCAGGTCCTGAGCTCTGCTACACCCACCCCTAATTGTATCAGCTTTAATGAAACTATTTTAAGAGCCTTGCAGAAGGCTGGCAGAGTAAATCTCCTCCAAAATTCCATGATTCTTACCCCCCACAAACCAGCACTCCCCACATCCATGCAGGTGTGCCTGGGCAGGAGGACCAGGACAGCTGAGGTCTGTGGCACTGGGAAGCCCAGCCCTGGGGACCCCAAATCAGGGTCAGGAAATGCCCAGTGCTGCAGGGCCTGCCCAGACAGCACAAGGAAGGATGCCCAAAAGCCACCAGGCTCCTGCAGTGCCTGCAAACCAGCAGAAGAAATGTCTTCTCCAAAATCCTGCCCCATGTGAGACGTGAGCAAAGATTCCCAACTCCTGGAGCTACTCTCCCCAGGCTGCTGTGGGTTGTGGATTTTTAACGCCCTCTAAACCTGCAAATTGCAAACTGGGCATTGTGACTTTCTCATTACAAAACACCCCTTTATGCACTCAAGAGCAACAAAGATATAAATGAAGTGGTGGCAGCTTTATTCCCTGAGAAAACTGTTCCTAATGCGAGAACCATGCCTGTGCTAAGCCTCTGACAAGGGCGTGGGGGAATAGCAGGGCACAGGAATTCTGCTCTTAAAATAGAGGGGCCATTACTCCTCCAGCAGACAAAAAAATAATGTCATCTTCTGGGAAGTGTTCGGGTCTTAAAAACATCCGTGGGGCGTCTTCAGGGAGGCTGGGCAGGAAAGCCAGATTTGAGTGTTCAGTTTGGCTTTTAAAGCAGCCTGGATATGAAGCAAATCACACTCAGCTGTTCTGACAGCTGCCCAGTTTGTACCTGAGTTTCTCTGGGATGTGTCTGCTGAGGATCTTTTTGTGCTGACAAAGTTCTGCAAGGTGGAGAGGACGGGAGCGAGCGCGGGGTGGAAGTGGCTGTGGACACTCTGCTGGCTCGCCTGAGGGTAAAAAAAACACAAAAAAACCCCCGTGAGTCAAACCCAAAAATGAACTTTAAACCAGACCTTGCGACAGATGGGTGCAGCTGTGCTCTGTGCCAGCCACACTGGAAATGCCACATTGGCCACGCAAGTGCAAACCCCTCTGGGAGGGGAAACCGACCAAAATCTCCCCGTGGAGGTGAAGTCACCATGCCTGGAGGGATTTAACAGATGTGTGGACGTGGCACTAAGGACAGGAGTTAGTGGTGGGCTTGGCAGTGCTGGGGAATGGTTGGATTTGATGGTCTCAGAGGGGTTTTCCAACCTCAGTGATCCTGTGGTGCTGCTCACAGTACTACAGACCCTTATTCCACACTTACGTGTTGCTCAGGTCAGCTTTAGAAGGTGTTCCCTCCTCTCAGCTGCTCCCAGGGTGTCTCTACACCTCAGGAGAAGGGGAAATGATGAGCACCTTCCCTGTGACGGCCCTGCATGCACGAGCACCCAGGAGGACAAACAGCTGCTCTCTCACAGGAGGGGGGGACAACAGGGACACCCATCCTGTCACCTGGCAGGAATCTTTGTTCTTTTAGCTGAATACACTGCAATTGCCCCTGCTCCTTCTATCTGCCCAAGAACCTCCTCTCATTTCCAGAAGAACAAGGTAGCTGACAAAGGGAGAGCCTCCAAAGGGAGAAATTTGCTCCTGCTGCCCTTTTCATTTTGCTCCTTTTCCCTCTCTCTTTTTCTGGCTTTTATCTTTGATGCCTTGTGAAGGCTGCCCCAGAGCAGAGGCTGGGCAGAGTCACAGAATAAAGCAGGGATTGATCAAAAGGATCTCCTCCATGGATCCCCCTTGGGCAGCACCAGAGCCCAGCCAGGGCTGCACCCAAGAGGAACCCAAATGGTCCCAAAATGCACGAGCGCTCCCGGGGGCTCTCCCTGGGATCAGCTCTGCTCCATGGGCACATTGCAGTTCATTGTCCCATTCCAGCTTTAGCCCGTGCACTCCCATCCTGCTTGTTTTTCTCTCTCCAGCCCACGTTGTTTGTGCTCCTGGGCCTGAGGTTTGGATCCTTTGTCCTTGGTGCCCAGCTGGAGCAGGAATTGTTTTGTCTCCCTGCTCTGTGCAGAGAGCTCACCATCCCCTTATATGAATCTCAGAGCTGCACACTAAAGCAGCACAGAATGTGAAAAATATAAAAGCTAAAACCTGAGGCACCATCTTCAGGCTCTGCCCCTTGAGGAAACCCAACCATCACTTTAGGAAGTGCATCTGAACAGGCTCCACCGAGGGCCAGACCCTTCCAGCTGGGCTGCCTTGCCCAAAACAAAGATCTGCTCCATCCTTGTCCACGCACAGCAGAGATTTCTCCCCCAAACTCATCAGCCGGTGACTCAAAAGCCCTGACACATTTATCCCACTGGCCAGTGTGCAGCTGTCAGTGAGAAACACCAGGCACAGCACAGTTTCCACCCCTGGGTGCCAATTCACAGCCCAGTTAACAACATTTGCAATGCATGTGGAAGAAACCCCTGGTTCGATTTCCACTGCTCCAGGGATGCAGTGGACCCAGAAAAAAGCCAAGTGAGGACAAAAGGTCTGGATGCTCTTGGCCAGCACCTTCTAAAGCAGCGCTTGCAGTTGTGCAAATCACTCAAGCTGGTTTGCTGCATCATCTGCCAAGATTTTTATAAGTCTTGGAAGGGCTTTGGTGAGAAACATTTATTCAGTTTTCAAAATCACCAAGTCACTTCGGAGCAGGGAGATGAAGGCTCTCAAACGACTCTGCATCAAGGAGATTAGGATTTCTTGTATTAAAAAAAGGGCAGGATTTACCAGGTTCCTGCAAAAGCCTCTTATGCTACAAAAAAAGGGAGATGAAGTCATTGGATCTGAATCTTTACCTAGACCCACGTTAGATATTAAGGCATTTTGCTTCCCTTTCAGCTTGAGCTTTACACGGTAAAACCAGGTGGGTAATTTTTAGCTGTCACTTTTTGATTACATTGCTCTTGCTAAGGCTTCATGTTGATACAATGGCCAAAACAAAATCTAATACCTGGCTGCTGACTTAATGCAATCAGTGCAATTTCCCTCTGTTACTTCACTTCTCCTTGTCTGCTGCATGCACTGCAGATGTTTCTCCAGAGCCAGTATTTTTAAAGCTGGGCCTAGCCCAGCTGTTCCCACATGGCTTTAGCCCTTCCTGGCACCTCACCACCTCCAGCCAGCCAGGGCCACTGCTGGCCTTGAGGAAGTGAAGAAATCACACCATGCTGTGATAATTTTGGCACCTTTTTGTGGCTGTTCATGGACAGGCCTCTTACAGACCTCCTTAAAAACATTCCTGCTTTAATTCACATCTCCCCTAAGCCTCCTATGGCTCCTCCTCTCTGTTTCCAAAAAACAAACCCTTCTTTTAGGAGTGCTGGATCCCCTCATGTGCAGCTTCCCCATGGCAGAAAGGGGCCAAAGCCCCCCACAGCCTCACCCTGCTGTGATCCCCTCTTTTAGAGACATTGGCACCTTAAATAGAATGGCAAAGCAGTCGATTTTCAGAAGGAAAACCCATTAAGAAGTTGTTTTCTAAGTCACTCTGCCTTGTTTCTCTCCCCTGCAATCCTCCAGATTTAACACCAAGAATTGGTGTCTGAGTAGATTGAGGGGCACAGGGAGAGGGGAAAGGCCCTGCTCTGATTGAAAAATGAATTGTTGTCCTCGCTTCAGGTAAAAAGCAAGTGAAGCAGGAAATTGCTCTGTGTTTTCTTGGAGAGGAAAGCAGCTCTCCTGTGGTTCTGCTGGAAGATAGGCAGAGATACTGTTTGGTTTCATTAGCTCGTTTTGACGGACAAAACAGCTGCAGAAAATACATTCAAGCAGTTTTTGCAAGTCTTCAAACCCAAAATTTCTGGGCATCATCACTTGAGAAAGATATTACAGATTTTTGGTGTATCTTGGGAAGACACTTCTTCAGCAATAAATACATGAACCAGCTCTTCTGCTCCATCAGCTTTTCAGCTGCAGTTCAGCACAGAAAATTATGGGGATAAAATATTTTGTTCCCCACCCTCAGCAGTGTCTGTGGAAGGATGAGCTTCATGTGCACATCTGTGCACCATCCCCACGCTCTGCCCTTCACAGCTCCAGTTTAAACAGAGGAATTTGTCACTAACCTGACTGTTTTGGGATGTTTTCCGTGATGACAGCCATGACCCAGCTCGCAATCTCCCAAGCTCAAGATGCACCAGGCCTTGGGCACACTTGGAAAAAAAAAAAAACAAACCAAAAACAACCCACAATGTACAATTTAAGTAGACATATAGTATTTCATGCTCTCCTGGAGAGCATTATGTTTATATTCAGCACCACAAGTACTTGAAGAAAGCCACAAGGAACGCTCAAAACACGAACACTTGTATTTAGACAATACAAAAAGTGGATTTAGGCTGGTCCTGAAGGTTTCTCCTGGTTGCTGAATTTAATATGAATCTCCCCCTTGCAAACTGATGGCCAATTTACTCAGGAAAAAGAAACAAAAAGCCCCAAACTCTTTAGCAGACATTTGAAAAACCCTTCAGAGGCAAAATGCTGCAGAAAAGGGTGAATTTAACCCATATGGATCCAACTTAACAAAATACCCTCGCACCACCGGTTCCCAATTCTTAAATAGGTAAACTTTTGGCAAGGTACCAACCCTGAATGGAAAAAGCAAGGAAATAATTAGTCTTTCCCCTGAAGAATGAAAGAAATAATGTGCAGAAACACTGGTGGGGATGGGAGGGGGAAAGCCCTGGGAGCAGATGCAGTTTAGAATGGAAATGGGTCTTCAGCATCCGCTGATGGCCGTCCCACCCCTGCCCTCTCCCCCAGCCCAACCAGCCATGGAAAAAGGCAACTTCTCCCAGAATTTCAGAGTGAAATCACTCCTGGAGGATGGGAAGCTGTGCAGGAACAGATTTAAGCTGTCATTTTATCCCTGCAGGTCAGTACAGCAAAGCCAAAGATTTATTTCAGTTCTGGTTTGTGTTGCCTTTCCCGTTTCCAAGCGTTTTTCTAACACATGAGATACACAGATGCTTTTTCAAATAAATCCCTAAATACTAAATGTGCCGTTGTGTTCCTGCTTCATATCATCCAATTCCTAGAAATACAGACTTTAAATGAACCTCCCAGTTATTTCAGATGAAATTCTTGCCTCGGCAATCAGCTGGAGCTGTCCTGCATATGGCAAATAGCACTTCAGGATAATTACCTTGCACAGTGTCAGTAACTGCAGTTCAATATCTCAAAATGTATTCTGTACTCACCTTAAGTATAGTGGCAACAGTCTCTTGTGAGGCATTTCTCATATCCTCCCCATTTACAGACAAAATCTGATCTCCTTGAATTAATCTTCCATCTAGGTCTGCAGCTCCTCCTTTAACAATGTCAGAGATAAACACTCCACTTCCATTTCTAACAATGCAAGAAGCATATGGCTAATTACACAATCCAATATTCTTTGGGAGACCAATTTAGATTACTTGCATTTAAGAGACATTAAAAGAAACCTGTGAGCAGAGGAAGAACCAGTTTTACACCTCATTCAGCTGTGTAAAAAATCGATGAGTTTTAAAACCACAGCATGTTTTGCTAATATTTAATGCTGTCTTTCCCCTTGAACTGCTAGTTCTGACTGTAGGATACAAAGAGATTTAGGGAAAACACCATTTATATGAATAGAAGTCTGAGGTTTGGCCTGTAATAGAGTTAAACTACCTCCTGATGGGACCTGGCAGGGTTAGGTTAAAGGCTGGACTCAGTGATCTTGGTGGGCTTTTTCACTCTAAATGATTCTGTGATTCCGTGGCGTGAGCTGGTGCCAGCTGCAATGCCAAGATCTGGCATTTTTTTATCCTTCACCTGAAGCACACAACATTTCCTACCCTGAATTGTACCTGGGTATCATTTAACAAACTTCTGCAATTGGGCTCCTCCTAAGGAGGGGATCCCCACTCTGAAGGATCCAGGCGTAGCACAGAAGGTTCAGCACAGAAGCAAAGGGAGGAGGGCTGGAGACTGTGATTACCATCTGCAGGGCAATTTACATAATCTAAATTAATTACCCACCCCACAATCTGCTCACAACACCTGGGTTAAACACTGCCACCCAAAAACTGCTGCAGAAACTCCACTGACCAGAGGCAGTCAGGATAATGACACGGTGCTTTGTAATTGCAAAAGTAAATGATTTTTGGCAATACAGGATGGCAACTCCAACACCGAACAAGTGTCATGCCATAAATCTCTTTTAGCAAAGGAAGATTAAAACTATCAGTGCTCTGGTTTGAGTGATCTAATAGCAGTGGTTTAGAGATGTATCAGGAAAAATTTTATTAGGCTGCTGTTACTTCCCACTGGATTGCTCTCTACAACCCCCTGACACGAGGGTGGAGCCAGGACAGGACAAGAGGAAACAGCCTCAGGTTGTTCCAGGGGAGGTTTGGGTTGGACATCAGGAAGAATTTCTTCATGCAAAGGGTGGTCAGACATTGGCAGGGGCTGCCCAGGGAGGTTTGGAGTCCAGGTGTCCAGGGAAGGACTGGAGGTGGCATTCAGAGCTGTCAAAGGTTGGAGTCGGTGACCCTGGAGGCTTTTCCAGTCTCAGTGGTTCTGTACTTCAGCTTCTGCTCTGCAAACTGCTCTCTGCAGTGTGGCCCAGTCCCCTGAACTGCTCAGGGTTTGGGTCTAACTCAGCCTCTCACCCTCCACTGGCCTCGGTCCCTTTGAACCGAGGACAAACTCAATCTAACTCACAAATCCTTCTGCAAAGAGGTAGGGTAGGTTTATCCCCCAGTTTAGACACCAGAAAAGCCATGGTTAAGGCCTCCAGAGCCCTGAGACACAGCTACCCTGATGCCACAGAAGAGTGAGCCTCCAGTTCTGCATGGGATTCCCTCTCTGCGCCCAGAGCTCTCCTGGGCAGCAACAGCCTCCACTTCTCAGCTCTGTTCTGACACAGGAGCCAGAACCACGGCCCCATTCCATCCTGGAAGATATTTACATACAAAATTCTGCTCCTTATGGAGTTTTCCCCCTTTATCCCACATTCCATTTATTGGTTGCTGTTGTTCACACATCAAAATCCCAAAGATTTCCCATTGGAAGCGCTGTCAGATCAGAGGCACTCTTACCGTTTCCCAGCTATGCTGAGCCCCAGTCCTCTGCCCGTTTTCTTTTGGATATCTACAGAGAAAATCTCCAAGTTTTCCTCATCCTTGTAGTGTGCTTCATTCCTATAAACCACCAGCTGCACCTTCTGGGGCGTCTGCCGGAGCGCAGTGATGGCTTCCTCGTGGCTGGCGCTGCGCAGATCGATCCCGTTCACCTGGAATAATCAGTGTTTGCTTTCCAAACGACACGGATAAATGATCTTTTCATCACACCCTGCCCCTGGGTGACAGCACACATTTGTCAATTTGACACCCCTTGGTGCTCTAATTGAGCTTTCCCATTCCCAGAAGGCTGAGAACCTGGGTTTCCTACGGAGTGTGAGCTCAGGGCTTTGTGCCACTGCCTGCGGTAAATCCCAACAATCAGAACATTTGGGCTCAGAAGTTTTGGGTGTTCTTCCCTTCTTTTTAACCTCAAGCCTTTGGAACCTCAAGCAATGCTTCTTTCTCCAGCTACACGAAGTGGGATGTGCTCCTTTGAGCTCCCTGTGTATCTCAGTACTCAGATCCCTTCTCCCCCAGCTCCGTAACATCATCAAGATGAAAACAGAGGGAATCAGAAACACCAGCAAATAAATGGCCACAGAGAATCCCAGCAAATAAATGGCCACAGAAAATCCCAGCAAATAAATGGCCACAGAGAATCCCAGGCGGGATGTATTCAATGGTGATTTTCCTTTTTTCCCAATAGATGGCACACCAGACCGCTGCTGGAGCAGCCAGCTACACTTCTCTTACCAAAACCTGAGGAGGTTTCAGCATTTTAGTAACGTCAGACAGAACAAGAAGTTCTGCTTAAATGTTCCATTAAAAAAACCCCCCATTGGAACGTGAAAATCTAATTTTGCCAAGCCTGATCCACAAGTGCCCTTTAAGGTGTTTGCCAATATTCTGTCAACCAAATCATCTTTTATTTCTTCATACCAAACCATATCAATACTTGGACATTTTTGAAGTCTCTCTAGGAAGCAGCATGAACTGCAACAGAATAACCACAAATGTTAATCTACTTCCATGAGTTTTAAGGCAATGAAAATATTTCTCAGAATTTCTAGATATGCAAAACTACAATCATATCTAATTTTACATTAAGATAATTAAGGCTAATGTTATTCTTTATATTCTTTTGTACCAACTCTGCACACATTTATTTATAAGTGTGTATTTTCCTTGACACAGGCACCTATGTGTGCTTTATCACACTAATCTGAAACTAATTCAGTCATCTTTTTGATTAATACAGCTTTTAAAAGCTGAAATAATAACAATATTATGGCTCACAAACATTAGGACTTTCCTGTTTGGCCAGAGAAAAATTAATTAACCTGCTCCATTCTTACCCCCTAATTATCGTGCTCTGTTAGTACCCCGTTATTTATAAAACCCAAACAACATTCAGCCTCAACGCTAACAAAAATATTTGCAGTGCAAGAGCTGTAAAGACAACTCCCCAAGTACCCCTTGCTATTTTCCTAACCCTACACACCGAGGCCTTAATGGCCATGCTGGGAATTTGTCCTGAGCTGACAGCAGAGCTGCAAAGCAGCTGCGCTGAGCCCCTGCCTGACGCACGTTTCATTTGCAGACCAGCACTTCTCTCTTAACCCTTTCCCTCCACCTTTTCCCTGCTTGTCTGGGGGAAAACCACCACATTTATTCCCAGCAGCCATTCCCCAGCTGCGTGAAGTGTGGCCTGGGGGAGCTGGTAGGGATGCAGGGATGCTGGCAGGGATGCTGGCAGGGATGCTGTGGGGTGATGCTAACAGGGATACTGGAAGGGATGCTGTCAGGGATGCTACAGCCACCTTCTCCTCCTCACCCCACATTATCCCAGCTCAGTATTTGGATTTCAGGCAGAGCAGCGATACGGGAGTGGTGTTGGAAGCGCAGGCCTTCGAATGAAAGATTAAAGAGATGAATAATACCAAGCTATTGGACATGACAGCTGAACTATGTAATTCAAGAACTGCCTTGCTCAATTAAATTTAATGTATTCTCAATTTGTACCTTCAGTTTATATGAATATATACGGAAACATGAATTTTTCAGAACGTTCTTAGTGACAGGAAAGATGCCTTGAGAATGGAACCTATTCAACCTACAAGGAACTTCTGTTGAACTGAAAACAAGTCTCCACAACCAAACACAGACACAGAGAATGTCATTTACCTCTAGAATCTGATCACCAGCCCAAAGTCTGCCATCTCGGGCTGCTGCCCCTTCTTCATAAACTTCATGGATCACTATGGCGTCCTGTGGGAAGAAGGCAGAGGCATGAACCCTGCTTCCCAAACACCCCCAAATTGGCCACCACGACCCACCCCACACTCCCCACCAGCTCCACAGTTAAAAACACAGCACTCCAAGTCAGGAGAAGCAAGACTGTAACACAGATTTTTCAAATTTTCAGTGTTTTGGGACAAGGAAGTGACTTCTGTAATCAAAAGCTGGTATAAAGGTACAAAGGATTTTGTTCTCCACTTCAGGGTAGTCTTGTCTTCTTCCATCGTTTTTATGCATTGGCATCAGCAGCATGTGAACTCAGTGTGAACTGCAGTATTAATATAGTCTACTTTTAATGATATTATTTAAAACCAGATTCTTTGGAGCTATGAATATTTTTAGGGACTTGGCATAGACCTCAGCTTTAAGCAAGGGCTGAATGCCTTGTGGTAAATAGCACTGGTTAAATCTGTAAGAAATGAAATCCAGAAGAAAGGAACAATGGCAAATGTTAGTTTATTACTGAGGTTGGAAAATGTAGGCAGTGGCAGATGTAGCTTCGGGGAAGGTTTCAGTGATTTAATCTTATTGCCAGCAATAGATGTCCCTAAAGAAAAAGCATTACAAAGAACATACTGTTCTCTTGCTGGTGCTTTCCCTTTGCATTGTTCTGGTTTGTTTATTTCTTTTTTTTTTTTTCTTTTTCCTTTAAAAAAATATTGGTGAGCATCCTGCGACAGTGCAGGATGGGACGCTCCTTTTTGTGGGCCAACCCTGCTCCTCTCCTCAGCAGCACCAGCAAACCCTCAGCCTCAGAGCTGAGCCTTAATTCCACATGTAGGTTCTGGATAACCCATTCTCAAATACCCCCTGCGGAACTGCTGTTGTGGAGCCTCTCACCAACAGGACAAGCCAAAGAGGAGCATTCCCACAATGCTCCCAAGAAAAGCAGGTGAGGTTGGAGCATGGGAACACCGCTGTGTGATGGAGCAGGGGCAGGGAATTGCTGCTGGGGTGAGAAAAGGTCCCTCCAAGTTTTGAGAACACTCTTGGGTACATCTCTCATCACCAATTCACCCCCTGCCTGTACTGCCCCATGATCCTTTCCCAGCACAGAAACAAAAAAACAAAACAAAACTCCAATGCCCTTCAGGTAACACTCAGATCACAACACTGAGAGCACGATTCCCTTTCATTCCCACTTATTTAATGATCCCAGCTTATTTAATGATGGGGACCTGCTGGAGCACAGCACCACTGCCACAGGCTCCCTCTGATCCATGGACACCAGTCCCTGAAAAAAGCCTGCGGGATTGCAAACACAAATGGATTACAGCTGATACAAGAGTTCCAGATAGGGGGAAAAGAGATTTCAATCTGCATAAATGAAGGGGAAACACTATGAGCTGTGTACCAAGTAATTAAGAAAATCAAAAGAGTGGTTTGATTTAAAAATTAAATAAAATATAGATATATACACACACCCCTGGCAACTGCAGGGTTGTTTTTTGTTTTTTTGTTTTTTTTTTTTTTTGCAGTAACTGAAGCAACAAATACTAACAGAATAGAGCAACACAGGCACATCCATCTTCTCCCTGTTGTGGGGTTTGGGTTGTTGTGGGGTTTTGGTTGGTTGGTTTGGGGTTGAGGTATTTTTCACCTTTGTTTTACAAATGATGGTGTTACGCCAAAGCAATGGAAGAGACTTTAGCCTGGGAGAAGTGGCAAATGAGAGAACACAAAATATTGGCCAGCTTCTTAAGGCACATCATTCACCTGGGACACAGCAGGGCAGTGGGTGACCAGGAGGTTTGGCAGACAACTGGCAGTGTGGCCATGGAATAGCACACTGGGCACCTACACAGGATGGCCAAATTAAACCTCTTCAGACTGGATTTAACCTCATATTTCCTCCCCTCTGAGCAAGGACCTTTCAATCACATTTCTCTAAGTTTGTTTCCTATCTGTGGTTGCTTTTAAAACATCCACCAACCTGGAGTTAGCAGCTTTTCCCAGCACTGCTTTATTAAATGTAAAACTGCTCATACCAAAGGCTCAGACCCAGGAACCACCAGAGTGTTATCAGTTTGGATAATCTGCATCATCTATTTGAAAAGGCAACACTTCAGTGTTACACTGTGGTTCCTGCATGTGTGAGAAGCCAGACCCAGGACTAAAAATACACGTGGCATGAAAAGGTACATTCCTGCTCGCTCTCTGCCTACCCTGCAGGAGGAAACATCTCCTTGATCTGCCAAAACGCTGTTTTTCTTAAGCAGGTTTTTTTTTTTTTTAAGTAGTGTAGCTGAACCAGGCTTATCAAATCGATTAAAAACAGAACAGAGCAACGTGTCCATGATGCACTGTAAAGATTCCTAAACAGTCCATAGGCATAAATATCAGTTAGTTTTCCTTAGCTTATGAACCATGGCAAACATCTCTTTCCTCTGATACTCCTGGGATCAGCTCAACGTACTTAACCCAGAAGTAATTTTTTTTCCCCTGGATCCAGTGGGATCTGCATAAGACTCTGTTAGTTTTGATCATCCATGACAAATCACTAAAACCAAACTACTGATGTTAGTGAGCATTTTTAATCATATCAATATTTTAAAGGAGTTTATGCAGTAATGAGATGTCATACTTGCCCCAAGCTGCAATGACTCTATCAACAGGCATGGACTGAAGCTGGAACACCCCTCTCAGTCCCTCAGAAAAAAAAACAGAATCTATCATGACTAAAACAACACATTTATTTAAAGGATAGCTTTGGGTTTCTGGACTTCTGCAGCTCCTGTTCAAATTAAACGTGTGCTTGATATCAAAGTCTACGTAGCTCAAAATCAATCAATCAAGAGGGATGAAGAGAAAGTGGTGTCAATGTTCAGCTGGAAGATTGTGAATTCATGGTGGCTCTGGACAGATTTCCCCATCCCTCCCCACCTCCTTTCACCACCAGTTTCATACAGATTATGGCTCTCCATGGTGGAGCTTGGCAGAGTCACAAAAACTGTTCATGCAGGAGGGGAAATAAAAACACTCCCATATCAAGAACACACTTGTTTAAAAAAAGATACCCAGCTGCTGAAAGCACATACTTCATAAAGTTTACAAATCCATTCAACAAACTGGGGCTTTAATCTTTGTATATTTTGACAGAGAACAGTCTGGGACCATTACACAAATGGGGAATTAATGCAGAGCTGAGCAGTTCTTGCCCGGGACAGAAGGATGCCGAACATGAGGCGGGCCATGCAAACTGTTGTTTCTCCATGCTAAACAAAGTCCACGCTGGCAGGTGTAAACTGACTGTCCAACCATGAAAACACTGAGAAAAAGATAGATGTGAAGGGAATTTCTCTGCTACTGCTGAGGTTACCATCCTGGGCTCAGATATGTTGGTGCTGAAGGGCCTGCAGCCCAAGGAAATGAAGCTGAATGCACTGACACAGCACTGCATGGCCACAAAATTCACCTGCAAGCCAGAATGGTTCCCAAACATGGCAAAAGTACAGCTGGTTGGGATATGTTGTGACCCAAACCTGTTAAGAAGCAGAAATGGTCACCAAACCTACCAAACAGAGAAGGTGTTTTGTAGGGTTCAGGCTGGAGCTGTGGGACGGCCACAGCTCTCACCAGCAGAGCATTGAGAGTATCACTGTGCCTGCACAGCTGTGGGGCAAAGGGAAGGCACAGGAGTGAGAAAGTGAGGGTTTGGCTGTGGATGTAAAGGCAGAGAAGCAGGAGAAGCCCGTGGAGCTTCTTGGTCAACACCTCAAAGAGCGAGGTTGGTGGAGAGTGAACAATGAACAAACAGTGAGGGCAAAGTGCGTGACAGAAATTAGCACCCACCTCTGGAAAATAAAGCTGGTACCACGTGCACAGCATGATCTGCACTGCACTGCCCTTCATCTGAGGAGGGGAAGAACCCTGAACTCCCAGGGAGCTGGATCGCAGCTCCTGCCCCAGGCTGTGGATATTTTTCTGCTTGATTTGTAACGACGCAGAGACCCGTGAGGGGAAGAATATCACACTCAGCCCACAGCAAAGGGCACAAACAGACATGTGAACTCTGAGAATTAAATTCAGTCAGATTGACAGCTTAATCTTTGTATCTTAAATGTCAAGAACTGGTATGGCAGAGACCCCAGGCAAGGACCGCAGAGCACTGCCCTGACTGAGCCTTTTGGGAGGAAGGTGGGGAAGTCAGCATCCTATTCAGGAAAATCACTGACCAAGTGATCCTTAAAAGCCTGCAGGACCATAAACCATGGTGAGAAAGCCTCACAAGCTGCTGGCTTTAGGCTTGGGCTGCTCACATGTTTCCTGAAAGTTTACAGCTCCTGAGCCAGTCTCTCCAGCATTTCTTTTCTACTGTGCAGCTGTTCTTCAGCAGGACAAGAAGCAGCTTTCAACTGAAAAGCCACAAAAACAGTCCCCAGGCTTTTACTGGGAATGCTGGGAATAGAGGGTGAGGGAGGAACAGGACACGAGACATGCAGGAGTCCCAAATATTAAGTGCCAAGGGTATTTTGATGAAGTTGCAAAGGTGGATCAGGGTGCAAAAGGGGTGATTTCAAAAGAAGGGGAGCAGAGAAATCTCCATATTCCTGGTGTTGGCTGGATTTGGCAAGGAAAGAGGCCCAGATTGTGGTAAAGAGTCTTCCTGCACAGCCCTGCACTACTGCAAGCCCTACTGCTTGAACTGAGCTGAACTCTGAGCTTGTCTTTGTTGAGCTGTTTCAGTCCCTGAGCTCCAGCCATTACCTGGGCAGGATCAAAGGCACCTGACAGAGGGAAGGTGAACCACTCCCCACTGAGGACTGCAATAACCAGCACAGAACCACTGGGAATGAACCCTACCACCAACCATAACCACAAATCTGGTGTAGGGAATGAAGCTTTCTGCATGGATCAGAGCTCTTTTCCTGAGGAAGACCAAAAGTAGACAACATAAAAAAACACGCCCTGGAAAAGATGTTTTTTTCTGATTTAGTTGACAAGTTGTGTTTTCCTAAGCTAACATTACACATTTCCAACTGACTTCCTACACAGCTACAAATGTTACACTAAATTAGCATTATCAAGGGTAATAACACTGCAAGAGGTTTTGATGAGTGCAGGATCAGGGATTTATCTCTTTCCCAGGACAAGTTATACTGTTAGTTATTTCCTTTTCAACCTCTACAATATTCTGTCCGGAGTAGTAAAATTGTAAAAATTTCATTTTTACAGCCTGGTTCCCAGATAAAAGCAGAAATCAACTGGTTGCACAGTGAGTTTCACTGGAGAATTAACCCAATGCAGGGACCTGTCAGTAGTTAAAATAAACTCAGCTGCTGGTTACTTGCAGGCAGAGGAAGTGACAACAGTTACGATCTCTGATCTTCCATTTGCAGATCCAAATGGAATCTCCAAGATAACTTTTCAGCAAGGGAGGGTGAAGGTCAAGCCCAAGCAAATCACTTTGACATCTCAGAGGGGTTAATCTCATGCAAATGCCTCCTCCTGGCACCGCAGGGTTTCGCCATTGCTGGCGTGCACAAACCATTAGCAGGCACCCCAAATCCTAAGGCAAACACTGCTGCAGTAAAAGAGGCTGCAGAATGTAAAACTGTATTACTGTGTTAATGCAGAAATGCTTCACGTTGCACGAGACCCAGAGACTGCCCTGCTCAAGGTCAAAACAAAAGGTCTGTTTCCTATTTAAGAACAAGTCCTTACAAGAGGTGGTGTTCACTTGCCAACTTTCATAAAAAAGATTAATCCACAATATCAATATGAATATAATTTTTCATACTAAAATACAGATTTATTTTAAGGAAGTGGATAGTATTTGTATTACATTTTATAGGCCCCTATAGTTACATCTGGTCCTTATTTATTTAAATTTTATTCAGCTTGCATAATATTTTTGCTTACAGTTATATTCTCTAAGATCAGAAAAGCTAAAACCTGAAAATTCAATGGCACTATTCATTAACATTCCTTCGCTCTGCAGTCATAGACATTTGCAAGCTCTCCTTTGATTCTGAAATAATAAAACTAAGGTAATAAGATGTTTAGTGTAAAAATATATGACTTAAGTCAGAATGATAGAAAGAGCTATGTTCCTCTGAATCACATGCCAAAGCAAACCAGAGTTTTTCAAAAAGTATACATGCTCATTTTAGAGGGAATAATAAAACACAGAATGACATATTAAAACCTTAACTCTCTCACTCTCATTATTTTATTAAGTTACCAAAAAAAAAAAAAAAAAAAAAAAAAAGAGAGAGTTTGCAGTGTACAGAGCATAGCACAGGTTATAAAGAATGCATGAGGTCCTGGATGTGTGTGACACAGGAAGCCAAAAGCCAGGGGTTTCACCCAGCAGCAGCCAGGATCCTCCTGAAGCCCATCCTGACAGGTCCTGCTGCTTTTGTATATTGTTAGCCTAAATTTTATGGTTGATTTACATTCCTGGAAGACAGCAGCTCCTTCAAGCAAGGCCCTACCATCAGCTAAACCCTTGCCAAAGACCCATCAAAGACATGATTTGCAAAACTTACTGCCCTAATTCCCTTTTGTGACAACTCATGTACAAAGCAGCTTGGGTTTGTCATGCTCCTGCGAGCCAGCGTCCTCCGGAAATGATGATGAATCCACCAACTCCATTTCAGCATTACCCAAGCAGGAGTCAAAGCCATCCCTCACAATTTCAAGCTAACTGCATTTACCACCCTGTCATTAAACTGCCTTCTGGTTTATGAATGTGGGCAAGGGTTTAGGGGTTTAGGAGGGATTGCATTTTTGCCTCTCCCAACCGCAGGCTTTCCCTCCGCGATACCCGAGCCACGATTAAAAACTCAGGGCTGCCATTCCCCTTTTCCATTCCATTGTTCCATTCACTGTGTGGGGGATTTAACAGCAGCAGCATCCACAGCCCACATATTGCTGGAACCTCCCCAGAGGCCAATATCCCCCCTTCTCATTTGTAGTTACAAGGTGAGCACATTTCACCAGAACACCCTCAGTCCTAGCTGTGCTGGATGTCTGTCTGAGCAATCACTCAGATGTTGTCTGACTACCCCTGATAAAGATTTTTTTTGCCTGGATTTAAACGTAACTGAAGTGGGGAGGCTGGGATGAAAGCTCAGCCAAGGGAGAACCTGCTCAGTGACACAGGAGTCCCAGAGCCCTGGTGCTCAGGTAGGTCCCCACTGCTGACAGACTGCAGCAGGGCACAAAGCTGAGCTCTAGGCTTGGCTTTGGAGCAGGAACAGCCTGGTTTTGGCAGCACGGAGCCCTCACAGGGTAATTAGCCCTCACAGGGTAATTATCCCTCACAGCTCCAGGGGCAAACACCGGGGCTTGGACAGCTGCAGCTTCAAGTCACAGTTTTCCTGATTATTCCCTTGCCCTTCCTCAACAGATGGGGTTTATTCAAGGGATGACTCACCTGGACTGACAAAATTAATCTAAATATTCTTCTGTCAAACTGCATCGCACCTTCAGGAAGCTCCCCAGAAAAGCCTCTGGGCTAACCCAGGTGATCAGGGAAGCTTTTTGCTCCCCAGCTCCGGAGTTACCAGCTCTCACCAACTCCTGTTAGCTGAGCACAGGAATATTACGTTATTTTTTGTTTTCCAATTCCCTGGCTTTGTGGATCACTTCATTTTACAGATGGAGTACCTTAAAGTTTGTTAATTGCCTTAAAAAAGCTTTTTATTAAAGTCAGCTGACAGCAAAAGTACAAAAAAAAATTACCACATTCAAAGCAGACAACCCAGCATAAAAAATCCTGCCCAAGAGGCTTGATGTTGTTTACAACAAAAAACACAGCACAAAGTATATTTTTCTTCCTTTCTGTGTAAGGCTGAGATAATGACCACCCCCTACTCCACCTCCAGAGAGCCCTAAGTCACAGACCCTGCAATCTTCTTTCACATCAGAGGTGCCCCTTCAGCAATTAGCCGCAGTGATTTCCAGCCCCAGCTGAGCCTCTGAGCCCTCCTCCCTCCCAGGTTCTCTAACCCAGCCTGGAGGAACATCCCCAAACCAGCCTTGAAACTGCTGAATGCCCTCTGGCATGTCTGAGTGTCTCAATCACCCAGGCAGCAAAGCCAGAGTCAATAACCACCAGTAATCAACTCGACCCTCACTAAATTATTCAGCTGGCAGCAGAGCAGTGCCCCCACCCTGCAAAGGGAATGTTTGGATCTTAGAGCAGTGCCTCTTCCATGTGCTGCCAGGAATCAAATCCCTGAAAATTCACTATCCCGGATCACAGAAATTCATTGCAAGTTGTTACCTGGGCAGCATTCACCCACTCTGGGGTGATAATGGGCTGGGATTTCAGAGAATCATGGGATGGTTTGGGCTGGGAGGGAGCTCAGAGCCCATCTCATTCCATCTCCTGCCACGGGACACGTTCCACTAGGCCAGGCTGATCTAAGCCCTGCTCAACACCCACAGCCTCTCTGGACAAAGCCCTCATCCCATCTGGGTGAGTACAATTTAAAACAATTCCCTGATGCCCTGCTCTCTGAGGATTTAGGATGAAGATCTCATGGGTGTCCTGGGGAGCCTCAAACTTCATTCTGGGGATGTTTCTGAAAACACTTCTTTTTTTTTTTTTACCCCTGTTTTAAATTCCCACTCTGAGGTTACTTTTACAAGTTTGATTGGACTACAACCAAAAAAAAAAAAAATAAAATTCACAAACTGAAAGTCCTGTGCTTCAGCCAGCTCCACTCTGCACTTTAATTGCTTTAAAGCAGAGGCCATGTGTTGTGTTCTCTCAGGGGTACGTGGGAAGGTGAAATGAAAGTGAGTGAAGGAAAAAAAACCACTTTATAAAAAATCAGCACTTAGAGGGAAATGAAATAGAAGTGCTCCAGCGCAGTCTGAAGATCAACAACATGAAGACAAGTCCCAAGGACAAGCCTTCCTTGGCCATGCCTTTCCTGCAAGCACATCTTTCGCGTTCCCCAGGCACAGAGCCCCAGCCCTGGTTCACAATGCATCACTGGAAAGGGTTTGCAGTTTAAGGGGATGGACATCTCCTCACCAAAAAACATTTCACAGGGGTTAAGACATCACTTTCCAACCTCCTGAACAAATTAACCTCCCTGCTCATGGGCTGTATTTTTCAAGTCTCTACTTGGTGATTCCTGATGAGATTCCTGAGGTTATGACTTAAAAGTTGCACTCTATATTTCATTTTGAAGTAGCCTGTCCCTGGCTGCCAGATTTATTATTCCAAAAGCTGGGCCTTGTATATCTTGTGCTCCAGGAAGATATAAAATATTCTGAGAGAGCTTTCCCATCCCATGTGAGCTGCCGTTGAGTACCCTCAGCTCAGCATTTTTAGCTCAAGAACATTTTAGTACAACATGGGTGAGGCCCTTACAGGCTTGCCATGTCCATTTTAGACTAGACACGTTCTGAGCAGCATTCCTGGCTTCCCCCATGCTGATAAATTCCTTCTGAGATCCCAGGAGCTGGGGTTCATGTCCCTCAGGGGTTTGTAGGCACTTCTGCTGAAGCCACTTACAGGTCATCCTAATTTCTCTGCACTGCACCAAACAATGAATCTTGGACACGAAATTTCTGCCACACGAGACCTCCAGGACTGATGAACTCCTTTGATCTTGCCTTTTTTAAAATACAAAAGATGTCCATCTGTGTAACTGAGTTAAAACCAAATGACAGAGAGCAAGACACATCCATCACTCAGCTCCACGGAGCTGTTTTGTTACATTTTCTCTCTAAGCCATGAAACTCAGAAAGACAGAAACTTTCCAACAGCCCTGAGCAGTATTTGCTTTTACTCCTCATTATGTCACGTGAACTTCGTTTCAGCTCTTCACAAAAGGTTTTCTGACTCCAGGGCAAAAAAAAACCAAAAAAAAAACCCCAAAACAAAAAATCCAAAAAACGACAAAAAAAAAAAAAAAAACCCACAAAAAAACACAAAAAAAAAAAAAAAGAAGGCATCACAGTAATTTGGAGAGGATCAGAAGACAGAAAAATGGGAGGTTCACTGCCCATGGCAGGGGGTTACAAGTGGAGGATCTTTCTTTAAGGTTTCCAACCCAAACTCTTCCAGCATTCTGTGATCTCACCAGCTGTGGCCACAACCCTGAGCCCCTGCCTTGAGGAGAAGGGGCTTTTCTGGAGCAGGAGGTTATGGAGAATCCCAGAGAGGGTCTGTGCACATGGCAAATGATCAGGTTAGGCTGTGGTTTCCCAAAAGCACCTTGTTTCCTATGAAACACCATTTCTTGCCTTTCAATGAGCAGATTCAGAATTATGAGAAGAAACAGGGACTCATTTTGGGTAAGTCCTGTAAGCTGAGGATCTGAAAAGTGGGGAGTTGGACCTCCCTCCCTTCATGGTTTGCTACTACACTCCAGTGCATAGACTTTTAAAATCAACTCCTAGGAGGACACTTTAATGAATAAACTAATGAAAGCATAATACTTAACCAAAACCATTTACTCAATTTAAAGAATAAAACCCTTTGCATTTTTCTCATCTGCTCTGTATAGCAGTTATTTACAATTTTCATTTATTTATATTAAAATCTCATTAAAGACACACACCATATTGCATCTGACAGACTGCCATGTATTATTTCCAAATTCCAGTTAAATGAAAAAGCAGAAAAGCTGGGAGATGACTAACACCGAGCAACTTATTTGAATTTACTCAACACTGAGGAGCTTGGCAAAAAAAAGGGGGACTGGGGACAAAACTGTGCATGGCTGGAAAGAGTGAAAACTGACCCAGCTCCATCTCCATGGGAAACAGAGCAATTCATCCCAGCTCCACAAAACTGGAGACTGGGAAAAATGGGACCAAAACCTGAACTTTTTCCAATTTCAGCTTTAATGCTGTAAAAGATCTAGCCCATACTCTGCAAAACAAAAATTTCTTTTTCCTTTTGACTTCTTTTCTTCTTTCCTTTCAATTTTTTTTTCCACCCTAGAAGAAGACTGCTACATTGCAACTGTCTGTACCTGCTGACACTTTGATGCTTAATGATGCACCACTGTGATATTTTGGGGAAAAGCTGCATGCACCAGAGCAGTTCCACTGCCTGAAGAGTCTCTGTGTCAGGGAATTCAGGAGAGCCCAGCAAAGACACCTCTGCAGCAGAGACTTGTTTACTGAAAGGACTGAATTTGACATTTAAAAAACCCCAATCTGGCTTCTCTTACACGGTAGCAAAGCATCTCTCAAATGGGAAGTAGAGAGGAGACAGCAAGAGCAGAGGCAGAGAGGGGTTTATGGGGCTTAGCCTCACTAATTTGCTGAGCTCACGCTTGAACTGATACATTTTAATTCATCTGAAGATCATTTTTTTAAAAACCAGCATATCCAGGAGTCAGATTAAGCCAAAAGACACAGAAAGCAATAAAAGATTACCTTTGGTTTACCTCTGTTCTGCAAGGGCTTTTGCTGGCAGGCAGATAAATCACAGTTTGTTTAAACAGCTACTGAGCATTTCTGCTCTCAAGACAGAGGTGTTATCCTTGCTGAGACAGCTCTACCTCCGCAACATTAATTTCTAGTCCAGCCATTCCAGCTCATGATTCACAAGGGTTAAATAAAAAGAAAACACATTTGCAACCTCTGACCACGGCAGAAAAACTACTGAAACACAAACAGTTTAAACAGGAGCATCACCTGATCTGACACAAGGCAAAATTACCAGTCTTTTACTGGAGGTTATAGTTGGCTCGTCCTCCCTGTCTTCAACAATTTATTAGAACAATTACCTATGAAAGGCATTATTATTTTCCATGTTTTCTCTGTCTCTGTCTGCAGCAAACATTTATTTTAACAGAAACTCACCAGGGGAGTGTCTTTGCCCCCGACGATGCTGAGCCCGAGGCCTGAGCGACCCTTGGAGATCTCTATGGTCATCTCCTGCCCTGGAACTATGGGACAAGTGGCTGGATCCACAGGCAGTGGAGGTGGGAAGACACCTGAGAACATCAAAAGGGCAAGAAACAAGTCACACAACACAGTAAGAAAATGAGAACCACCAAAGGAATGGTGCGACAACAGCTAATTAAGCTTTCTTTTTTCGCTCTTTCCTCCATAAAATTGAACTAGAGGACCACTCTGAGTCACTTCTGAAGTCTCTAAACCAGAGTGACTTGAGTCCTGGGAATAAATGCTGCCAGTAAAAGCCTGTGAGGACACCTAATTCAGTTTTAACCTCTACAATTCATATCATGATAGAAAGGTAAGATCTTTCAGGCCAGATAAGGCCAAATTCCAGCACCATGGAATGAACAGCATGTCCCAAATTGTCTCTTCTTCTATTTAAATTGAAAAGAAGATCATCTTTGCATGCAAAAGACAAGAAAAACAACTGAAGACACCTCCAAGCTCTCAAAAATTGTGACAGGAGAGAAAAATACATCATGAAATAACAGAATAGGTCACTGGATGTTCAAAGAAACGAAACTTCAGCAGAAGTTACCTGGAAAACAAAATGCAAACACCCATTTTGGGTTAGGGTGCTAAAAACACACAATATTGTGGCAAAATCACTGGTTCCTACCCACATACCACGGCTGCTGACTTCTGCCTCTGGAGAAAGGTAAGGAGGTGCTGGCTCCAGGGGTGCCTCCTGGGAGCCCGCTGGGGCTTTCGTGCAAGGTTTGGGCTGCTTGATCAGGTTGAGGACCTAAGAGCAAAGCAGAAGCAAGAGAGATCAGTTATCAGTCACTGTGATGTGGTGAGGTCACTGTCATCAGCTGCTGATTACTGTGCCTCACTAAATCCTCCAAATCAACAGAAGGAAAGCAAGCAATTTCCACACATTTAAAGAGGAGCCAGCCATTTTTTACATCTCCACCAATAAAATTATTTTAATGCCTTCCCAGTTAATCCTTTCCTCCCATGAATCACTCAACCTTCAACCAAATCAAGCCCTCAGAACCCTCCCTTGCTGGTTAACATGAAGACACAAACATTTTCCTGAACACACATACATTTTCTGGGAGCTGCTCCTCTGTCTCCTGCTCATCTGCCACCACTGGTGTGTCAGCTTTACTTTTCACATCCTAAAAAGTAAAAAAAAAAAAAGAGCAAAGTGTATTGAAAATGTCTCATTAGCTTCAATAAAATACCCTCCAAAACTCAGAATGATGATTCTAGAGAAATCCAGTGATGTTTTGGAGGGACAGGACACAGGGAATGGCTTCCAGAGGGCAGGGATGGATGGGACATTGGGAAGGAATTCCTCCCTGGGAGGGTGGGCAGGGCCTGGCACAGGGTGCCCAGAGCAGCTGTGGCTGCCCCTGGATCCCTGGCAGTGCCCAAGGCCAGGCTGGAGCAGCCTGGGACAGTGGGAGGTGTCCCTGCCATGGCAGGGGTGACATGGGATGGAATTTAAGGTCCCTCCCAACCCAAACCAGTCTGGGATTCCAGGATTTCTCCATGTAAATCCATTTGTACCACCAAGCAAATCTGAAGCCCAAAACTTAAACGAGGCAAAGCTGCTGTGAGCACAGGGAATATCAGGAGTTGTTAAAATCACACCCCTCAGCTCTGAGGGCGTGCAGTGCACAGCAGGGATTTTTGGGGAGAGGATTATCACACGTGCGCTGTGTTGTTCCAGAGCTGTAGGAAGCTCAGGGATGACTGGGACAGCAATTCCCAAGCTGTGTATGGGGACCCCTCAGTGCCCACAGCAGGAAGGGCTTCCAAGTCATCTCCTCTCTCCCCCCTGCCTCCTTTTTTGGCTCTCCTAAATGAAGCAACTGTTTAAAATGCATCCTCCAGCCTCATTAAAAAGATCTCCAACAATGGTATTTCAGTCACTGGCTCCACTTGTAGCCTAATTTATTTCTCTACCTTTGTAATACATGAAAATATATTTTTATATCCTACTTTTACAACTGCTTCCAGACAGGTACAGTACCCTCCCTTGTTAGTTCTTCACTAAACCTGGGACACCTTGATCCAAGTAACAGTTATTTTTCTTATCCCATATTCAAAACCCCTGATCAACAGCCTAGTTTGCAGAAAAACTAAGTACCAACTTCCAAAGATTACCTCAAACATTTTTCAAATATTCAAAAGTCACTCTGCATCTCAGAAAGAATTTCTAATTAAGATGACAATTTCTACATTAAAGAAAAGTAAACAGAGTTGTAGGTAACTCAGCTTGGAACTACCAGCCTTGTTTGCTGGAGTTTTATTATGTTAAAAGATCCCAACCCCCACAGGATCTTTTTTTCCCCATTGAATTTTGCTCCAAGCTTGCTGTAACTCTACAACTGCAGCTATTATCCAAAAGGATAACAGGAAAGAAAGATAAAGGGGTGATCTCATTGTATTATCAGAGGTGTCAGGGGAGGAATGGAAGACTGCTTTGTTATTTTCTGTGAGATTGTTTTAATGAGCAATGAAAAATTACTTCATACTTCCCTTTTTCATTGTGATGTGTGACTAAAATCTGAAGCTTCATCTCGCACCACAAGTCAGCTCCAGGCACCACCTTTACATCTCCCTGATCTTTTAACTGTGCTAGAGGTACCTGACCAAAATGAGCACCAAATACACTCAGCATTTGTCAAAAGCCTGCAGCCCCAGTGGCTTAATCAAATTCAACCCCCTCAACTCCATCCAAAAGCACTTTTACACAGCCCCTCCTCTTTGCCAGCTTCAAGGATTTGTTTTCTGTCTGTTGTGAAGACAGATTATTGTTCCAAGTTCAAAACTTTAAAGGCAAACGAATCCATTCTCACATACCATTTTCACTTTGTCAGATTAAATCTTCCAGGAGCATCTCAAAGCCCCCTCCACCAATTCTTTTCCAAGCACACCTTATAGAAAATCAGATTTCTTCAACCCTCAGAAAGCCAGGACCTTCCAGGAGGCCACCTCAAACCTCAGCTAATAAACAACACAGACTTTGCCTAACACTTCCACTGGCTCCAGTTCAGAAACAAAGTTGTTTTCCTTCTCCCTTCTTATCATCCAAGCCTACAATGATGTCCATTACACAACTTTATAGCTTTTAAAGTGATGAAGTGACAACAAAGAGTATGTTGTGAGAGACTGACAAATTTATCAGCGACAGATGAACAGAGAACGATGTGAATTTTTTAACTTTCCTTTTATTA
This sequence comes from Anomalospiza imberbis, assembly GCF_031753505.1. Taxonomy (NCBI): domain Eukaryota; kingdom Metazoa; phylum Chordata; class Aves; order Passeriformes; family Viduidae; genus Anomalospiza; species Anomalospiza imberbis. Next base: position 29,042,104 of record NC_089689.1, on the reverse strand, counting down.
CAGCTGTCACTTGGTGAGACATCCTGCCCATGCTTTGAGCTGTACATACTTGTGGAAGATCTCTGCTGATAAGCACATACTTTTTATTTACTCAGTGAACTTGATCTTACGTGTTGACTTTTACATCCCTGATTTCTCTTGACACGCGACTGAGAAATTCAGTAACAATGGTGAAGTAGCACTGAGGCTCTGGTAGCAACATCATGCTGTGAAAAACAAGGCACTGTTTCCTTTTGCTTCACTAGAAAACTGCAAGACAAATCTCCCTTCCCAAAACCACCAATTTCTCTTGTGCTGCACTGCAGAGTCAAAACCTTAATGCCAGTTAAGAAAAAACTCCCTTGGGGCCAGAACCATCAGCACACTCCCAAGGATGAGATCCACTCAGAAATATTCCCCAGGTAGAATTAAATCCTGATGGTAAGAACACTCTGAAATTATGAAACTGGCTTTTGCCATTATTTTTTCATCCACTTATTCCCCTAAACCAAGGGCTGGCCCAACTGAAGGCATTATGGATTGAGCAGCTGGGTCTGCAGGAATTCCAACCCTTTTCTGAGTGCAGGGCTTTGCCTTCTCTTACCTCTCTGCCATTGCCCTGTTTGGGACAACTCTTTTTCCTTCTCTTCTTTTACCTTTCAACTTGTGCCCTTTGGCTCTACAGTTCCCTTCTTTCTTGCTGCCAATATATTCTGGGTTTCCTGTGGTTCCAGAGGCATCTCCCTCCACACCAACCTTGGATCGCTGCAATTTCTTTTTCCCATTAAATTCACCCCTCCTCTAACACCACTCGAAGAGCTGCACAGCACCATGGCCTACACCAAAAGTTCACTTTTGTGTAACATATTCTATGTGTTTTTAACTGCTTCAATCTTTGAGCAATTTCTCCTATTACCTTGCAATCCCTCTAAAATTTCTTGCCAAGCTGAGCAAGAACTGCAATAAAACCAGGTGAGTGACACCTGCAAATGCATAGAGGGAAACTCTGATTAGATTCCAGCCCATCAGAGGAATCTGCACTGGGCTACCAAACAGCAATAACTCAACCTTTTAGTAATCCATTAGGGACATAAATCAATCCATGGGTGATTAATTCTGATGCTTGAATAGCACATAACACTTCCTAACTCTTGGAATTTGCAGACTCATTAATTAAACACTTAGTAGCTACAGAGCATTATGTATATTCAATTTATATTTGCAAACCCCAAGACACTCCTTGCAAGAGACATGATGGAGCAGGAAGAAGACATCTAAGAGGAAAAACATCCAGAAATGTGAGGTTTCCTTAGCTGAGGACACACAGCAAGTCCTGCACTCCTTGAAACTGGAGCAGGCAGCAAAAAGACTCTCTCAGCAAATTCTGAGGTTCCTCAAGCTTAGTAATGTTTAATGTTTTCCATTTAAAATTTTTAACACAGAGTCCAAAAAGAAGAAATCAGAGCTGCACCCTGAAGGAATTTCAGATTCCTGATAATGCATGATCCTGACCTATCAAACAACAAAAATCTCCATCTGTGTCAATGAGAAGATCAGTATTTATTACAGTGCACACTGACAGAACCACATTAAACCACAAGTTATGGCCTCAATGCAGAAATCACTGAGAGCAACTCTATAGCTGTGTTATTCAGGAGGCAAGACTAGATTATGATAATAGACATCTTGGCCTTAGAATTTATGAAGCTATGAATATAAATGAGAATAAGATTTACAGACCAGGCTTTTCCTAAAGTTTGTCACACATGGATGGCAGGAGTGGAAACCCAATCCCTTCACTCACCAAGAACCCAAGAGAGGACCAAAATGCTAAGTGGAAACTCTTATCTTGGTATTTTAACAAGTTTTACTGAGCGCTCAGTTCATGAAAACAGGCTGGGTACATAAAGCTGAGTTTGATTCTGCTTTTACATGTACTGGATATTATTTGACAAAAGTGCTGTAACACTCCAATAAAAAGGCAGAGAAAACCAATCAAGCTGCTTGAGCCTCCACATTCTGAACTCTAATCAACATTAAATATTGCCTTAAATCACTCACAGCTTTGTTGGATTCCTCATCAGTCAAACTTTTCATGACAACTTCCAAACTCGGGTCGTCCTCGCCACTTGCAGGTTCGGGGCCACCGTGGTCCTGGGAGAAAGGATTGACAAGAGCTTTTAACAGAGCTCTGGGCCCCCATAACAGCTAAACAGAAAAACTGGACAGTTTTATCCTTTTCTGCTGTATTTTTTTAGACAAGGGGCAGCACGACAAGGTAGAAAGATCCACAATTAAAGCTGATTATAATCCCAGTGTCAGGGGGTTTATGAGGGATGTAACTCTGGGAAGGCAGACCTCGGTCCCCACTTGGCTGACAAAGAGCACCACAAGATATTCCCAAAACTGCACTCAGGGGCAGCTCTCAAGGCCAGACTAATCCCTGTCAACTGTGAAAGCTGTGGACTTGGTAGGAAGAGCCTTTCTCCAGCCCTCTGTCCCATGTCCCAGTGTCCTTCACACACTCTGAGCAGCTTGGAAAATTCATGGAATGGTTTGGGTGGGAAGGGACCCTAAAGCCCATCCAGGGTCACCCCTGCCATGGCAGGGACACCTTCCACTGTCCCAGGCTGCTCCAACCTGGCCTTGGGCACTTCCAGGGATCCAGGAACAGCCACAGCTTCTCCTCAGCCCCTCCTCACCATCACAGCAAGGAATTGATTCCCAATGTCCCATCCATCCCTGCCCTCTGGCAGTGAAGCCATCCCCCATCCCTTGTCCCCAGTCCCTCTCCAGCTCTCCTGGAGCCCCTTCAGGCCCTGCAAGGGGCTCTGAGCTCTCCCTGGATCCTGGACTCTTTAGGCCTAGAAACAAAACTATTTCTGAATTTCAATTAGACATTTTACATTTAAGCAAATGTAAGCTCAAATGTCGTGACCGCCACTTGAGAGGAAAAAGCACCTCTGTTCACTGTTGCAAAAAAATACCTCATTCTGAGGCTTTCTGGTGATTGAAAATTCTAAAATCATAATTTACAGCAATTAATATTTAATATACTCTGTTTCTGGTAGCTTGCCCTCAGTATCACACCACAACACAGTGTTATCCTGTCCTGCAAGACCCTGATTTAAGGTGTATTTACTGCTTATCACTTTTCATACAAAGATAAAGAGATAAGCTGCAGATAAAGAGATAAGTTAAAGATCAAGAGATGAGCTGAAGAAAACTAACACAGTTAATCCATGGCAACTATGGCACCCTGATATTCCATTCCACCAGCCAGGCTGTTTAATGTGATCTGACAAGTTACATGTAGGGTGCATGTAACACACAATGTTAAATATTTATGTGGCAATTCAAAGGTATTTGAAGATATCATTTCAAGATATAAGGCTATTTTTTCTTTATTTAAAGAGAGGAAGAGCTGCCAAAGAAAGCAATGTAAACTTCTGTATAACATCACTATATTTGGTTATGTTGATTTTATATAATAAAAAGATACCAGCTAGAAATAAAAACCTGTATTTACTTATAAAACAAACATAATGTAAATAGTCAGAACTTGCCATTAATGCATGAAACTCAACCCAAAAGCATCTACCTCTAAAGGCAAACAAAGACACACTTGGGTAGAGTCTAATTACAGCCAGTTGACCACAGGACAGACTGTGCCTAAACAAAGCTTTGTGCTTCCTCCTGAAGGCACAAATATTAAACAAAGCTGGGAACAAATGCAGGTATTAAAGATAAAATGAACTCTGTGAATTGTTGAGTAATTTATAAAGCACCAGCTGCACCTGGGACGCGCTGCTGGTGTGGAGGAGAGAAGGAAAAGCCAAAGCACTGTCCACAAATGACTGAGATCCAAACAAAACATGAGCAGATCTTGCTCTGTGCAGCACCAGGCCTGCAAGGAGCAGCCACCAGAGGTAACAGAATGTGGAGAACAACAGCAAGAGTGCAAACAGGAGATGCATCCAGCCTTACCTCCCGTGGCCCCGTGCTGAGGGATCCCAGCCACGCTCATGGAAATACCAGGAGTTCAGTGCACATGGATTTATTGAGGCAAGACCAAACCCCAATTGAATTACAAAACATCTTTTGCTTTATTAGCTCAGATAGAAATAGAATTAAAAAAGCAACCGCGAGGCTAACCGTGTAGTTTATCTAGAAAATCTAGTTACACCGTATTGAGATGTCAGAATGATAACGAGTGTGGCGACTGCAGGGATTCCTGGTGCACAGGGGAGCAATCAGTCTGCACTGGGGCTGAGGCAGCAACAAAAATCACAAAAAACACCGGCAACATTACCACGCTGAGATTGTTTTTGCATTGGAAGATTACTCCAGGCAGAACTGCCTCAGCACAACTCCTCGGAGCAGCTGGAAGAGGAGCAGGGCAAGGGTTTTTATGTGGAGGAGGTGGCAAGGTTTTGGTTTGGAGCCTTCTCTTCCTCCTGTGCAGCGAGCACCCTGTTTAATAGCTGCTGTTGATGCCAGGCAGGTCTGCCAGGAACAACCAGATCAATAAAAAAGAGACAGGGCAAAATAAGCCTATTAGGCCAAGCCTCTACCCAATGCAATTTTATGACCCCAGGTTTAATTAGACAAGGTGCTCAAACTTATCACGAGCTGCTAATTATGATTAATCTATCCAATTTAGCATGTAATTAAAAACAACAGCCCACAAACCTTACCTCAATGGCAGAGTGGGAGCCTGAAGGCAGTGGGAAGGGAGTGACAGCCATCTGGTTGACTGCATCTTCACTTCTGCACAACAAAACAAAACACATTACCCACCAAACCAGGGTGGGCAAACCTTTCCCTGCAGTTGGTTCTGCCCATTAAAAAAACACCCTCAACAGCATGACAACTGTTCCTTACCAGAGTTAGAGCCCAGAAAATCACTTTATTTTTGCTCTGGTTCCTTGGTCCCCAACAGATCCCATCTCTCCATGGGAGCAGAGGAGGCTCATCTGGGACACAATGACATCATGGCCTTTGGAAATCTAATTTTGTGTGGATTATCAGAGGATGCAGTTGGAGTTGATGGTCCCTACGCATCCATAGATGTGCTCACACTTAGTTAGGCTCTTTTAATGGTCTCTACACCTGTAAACTGCTCGTTTATAGTTTCACATTCACGTTACTGAAATACCTGTTTTGATGTAACAGATTGCTTTTTCTTTATTTGTTCATTTTTGCTGTGGTCTTTTCTAAAAGATTCAATGTAAAAACCTGGAAGAGATTTTATAAAATGCAGGGAGAAGAGGAGATGAACACTGATTCTCCCTACATATAAAGTGAATTATTTTCCCAAAATGCTTATGATGTATGGTATCTTTTTCTCTCTCTTTAAACTGCCTCTGAAGTTGACATCTTTGTGTTTTTTATTTTAACAGCATTCTGCCTTGCTGATGTTTTTCCTCGACTGCCATTTAAACTGATTTGTTTTCTGGAATTAGCTCTGTGTTTTTTTGGCCTCTGTAAAACGAAACCAGGTAACAGATGACTTCAGTGATATCATTTAAGGCAAATCATCGCAGAATCACAGAATTATTTGGGTGGGAAGGGACTTTAAAACCCATCCAGTGCCACCCCTGCCATGGCAGGGACACCTTCCACTGTCCCAGGCTGCTCCAGCCTGGCCTTGGGCACTTCCAGGGATGCAGGGGCAGCCACAGCTGCTCTGGGCACCCTGTGCCAGGGCCTGCCCACCCTCCCAGGGAGGAATTTCTTCCCAAAATCCAGTCTAAATCTACCCCAGCCATCTTACAGCCATTCCCTCCTGTCCTATCACTTCGTGCCTTTTCACAAAGTCCCTTCTCCAGCCTTTTTGCAGGAGGAGTCTGTGATGCTGCTGCTTCACAGGTACAGTTCTTAGATGAAGGGAAGTGACTCCTCATGGCTCCTCCAGGTTTGATTTCTGGTCCTCTCTACCACACTCCATGTTACTGTGACACAAGCAGAATCTTTTCCTTTTTAATTTCTGGAATAAGCTATTAGACGACAATGTGTTTTAAACACATTTTATGGAAGTGCCTGAAAGAAAAAAGTCTCGTTTTCCCCCTGAAGGGCTGAAAGACACGGAGCTAGCATGTTCTGATCACTGAGAAATAACTCTGTGAATCAACAGCTCTCAGCACAGCAGCAAATGGGAGCCACAGGCATCTGAGATGATAAATCCTGCAGGCAAAGGTTGGTGAATTCATTTACTTATCTCCGAGCACACAGCCACACAATTCAAAGGAGCTGGCTGGGTGCTGCTCAGAGCTGTCCTGGCTCCCAGCCTCTCCTCCTGGCCCTGCTCAGAGCCCTGCAAGAGTGAGAACCCAGCCTGGGAGCCGCATCCTGGTGCAGACACAGGGCTAGGACAGACACACAACCAAGCCCATGGATTTCATCAGCACTTCACAGTTTCCAAGTGCATTTTACCCCACAGGGCATATTGGGCAAGGATGTTTTCCCTGCTCTTATCTTCGTGAGACATCGATCTCGTTATGGTTGGTGCTTTTCTAACCTACAGGAATAAATCACCCGGTGATTTTGTGATTTTGCCTTGACTGCAGAGGTTTTCCTGACGACAGTTTATGTGAAGTACAATCAGCATGAAAACCAACCTCATTCTGCAGCTCACAATGTAGGCTGCATGCTGTGCAATTGGGAGCAAACATGGAAATAAAGAGGAATATATATATATATATATAAAAGCTTTTGTAAGAAATACCCTAAAAATTGCTAGACAGAAGCTTCATGAGAAACTGGGGTGTAATTAATTATCCAAACTAGTTTTCACTTCATACACAAACACCATTAAATTTTTTTTTCCACCAGTGGGGAAAAAATATCTTTATGCAGCTTTAAGTGGATGGCCATTTCTATTCCAAGCAATAAAAAAAACACTTATGGTAATTCCCCTGGGAAAAAAAATGAAAAAAAATAAAAAACCCCAAGGTTACACAGTGTCACAACTTGTAATCTCCCCCTGCTAGGACTCGTACATATTTAAATACTTTAATGCTGCTTCAAAGGAGAATGCTTCAAAGCAGAATCAAAGTGGGGATATATTTTAAAGTGACAGATCTAATAATAAATTGCTGTTTCTGCTCTCCACTTCCACAAGTGTCCTCAACTAAAATGTGAATTTATTTATGACTAAAAGGAGCAATCATTTTCTTTTGATGCAGGGGCAGACATCTTAGAAGTCTGAACATCATATTCAAATTACAGTGACAGCATTCCACATTTTTGCCAATAGTTGCTCCAGAACCACATCCAAAAAAGCTGTTCTCAGTTGCTGGTGCTCATTCTTGCTTGGGGTTAAGGTGTCTAAACTGTCACACTCAGAAGATAAAGTCTTCATTCCTTACTACATTTTACTTCTTTCTAGTCTAAACAGGACCCCTGGACATTCCCCATCCTGTCTTGTAGACCAAAAAAATAAAACTCCTGATGTTCTGCTCCATCTGCACCTTTGCAGCTTAAGCAAAGGCAAATACATTTATCACTGACTTAAATACCACAAAAACTTGGTACAAAAGAAGCCCAAAGAGAGGCACATGCAAAGATAAATCCAAAGGGAGCGCACATTCCATGCTGCAGGAAGGAAGCCTGAAGGGAAGCTGCAGTTGGGTGCTGTAAGGCCAAAAATCCCAAAGGGAAATCCCAACCCAGACCCACTTGGAGGGGCAACCCCAGCACCTCAGTGATTTAATTCATCACAGGACACGCTGAATTGCTCTCTCAGGGCTCCTGACAACTTCTGACTCATCACACACCTCCAGACATCCTCTGGATGTCTAAACCAAGGGAGAAGAACCTCCTGCCAAAATATCTGCAGCCATCAACACTGAGAGAGCACTTGGCAACAGCTTTGCAAGGGGCCGTGGATGCTTTTTGTGGGAATACATCAAGAAGCAGAAGGAAAATCCAACAGCCTGTGTGAAGTGACACAAAATATCTTACATAGAACAGAGCTGTGGAACAAGGGAATAAATGCTTGTAAGGTGACACCAGGAGATAAAGTCTTGTAGATTACTGAAAGCTTATAAATGTATATGTAAATAATAGTGTAAATAAATGCAATAATAGAGTAAATAAATGTAGAACAAGGGAATAAATGTTTCCTCTGTAAGGTGACATCAGGACATAAAATCTTGTAGGTTATCAAAAGCTTATATTGTCCACATCCTGCTTATTAAGTTAAAAAAAAAAAAAAAAATCAGGATCTTGTACTTTCTCATCTTTGTCTTCCCTCTGGAAGCTCCTTTGGAAAAGAGGAGCTGCAGGAAAGCTGCACACTGAGCAGACACACTGGGTTTCTCCTCCAAGGCAGGACCTTTGTGCATCTTCTTGAAAAATCTCTCCCACAACAGCAAGAACAGTCTTGTTCTGCACTTCCTTTCCATCCATCCCCAATTACTTGGGAGCCACAGGCACACAGGTATTTTGAATGCACAACTGATGTTCATATAAACTGCAGCTTAGGTCATCAAAGGTTTTGAAGGAGCCCAAATTACTGAACTTCCTGCACCATTCCTGAGCCTGTTCCCACACGTGTATGACAGAGAGGAGGAAACAGCTCTGGAGAAAACAGGAAAAGTTCAAACTTGCACACACACAGGGCCTGGCAAGGGCTTAGTTTTAAAGCTTTCCCACATGAAAGAACCTCAGCAATCAAAGCAAGTAAAAGCAGGAGTTTATACCCTTAAAGTATGGCCAGTTATGTAGGTTTGAACAAACGCAAAAATAATTTCTAATTCTAATTATTTCTAATTATTATAAAAATAATTTAGAATAATTTTCTAATTATTATGGGAATAATTTCTAATATTTTCCAATTATTATAGAAATAATTTCTAATAATTTCCTAATTATTATATAAATAATTTCTAATAATTTTCTAATTATTATATACATAATTTCTAATAATTTCTAAAGCATGGCAGTGTTTGAGAGTGGCACTAAACATAAGATGTCACTTCTAGAGGCTCTAAAAGAAGAGTCAAAGTCACAGCAGTGGGGAGTGTTGAACAACCCAGACACTCCCCAGTCCTTGGAGCAGAAGGATCTCTCTCCTCTGCACATCACCATAAATAACAGATTACACCTGGAACTGGAAGGAGGGGTTGGGTGACAGATTTGTGGGCTTCACAATCCCACCAGCAGGAAGCAACAATATCAGAGCAGTGGCTGCAGTGTGGGAGGGCTCAGGACAGATGACAGATGGTATTTAAATCAGAAGAATCCCTCACTATTAAAGCATTTCTCATGGCTCATCACAGCACAAGGCAGTTTTCTTTTAAGGGATAAAGGTAGACCAAAGAGTGACTCACGGAACACAATGGGAGGACGGTTTGAAATCAGTGGAATTCCCTTTGATTCAAGCATTCAGCTATATTTGATCTGCTTATTATACCAACACTGAAGCACCAAACCAGATTAAAGGCAGTTAATTGAGCAGGGAAAAAAACACTGAATTTGCCGAATGATAAAATTCTCACTGTAAAAGAGCATTCTGATGTAAACTGGCTTTCCTACTCCAGATGTAAAATCTGATTATATTGTTTCATTATGCATGTTACAGGGATGGACTTACAACACATGACCAAAACCCACAACGGGTAGAAACACATCCTATTTTGGGAACTGGGGCATAGACACTCCTAAAAGAAGCAAGTCCCTCTCTCATATTATTACCTGGCTGATTCCTGCTGGAGAATCACAGCAAGAATTTCAAAAGGCAACTAAGGCATTACATCCCTTATTGCCCCTAAAAAAAGGGAAGTGACACTCTAACTGCAAATCTTTTAGATGCTCTTAGAAGCTCAAGCAATTAATGAGACCACTGGGAATCAGAGCTGTGTTAAGACTTCTATTTTGGAATCTGGCCAAAATCAACTGTTTTAAATAATCATCATCAACTTAATTGAGGAAAAGATGCTCATAAAGCAGAGTGAGAAGCCTTCAAACATAAGGGGGTGTCTGTGATTCTCACAACAGCTACTGAGCTGTGTCTCATCAGCAAAAATTCCAGGAAAGGGTGGGAATGCAATTGTAACACTAACTAGGTGTAAAAAAGTGTGAACAGACTTTTACAGCACAGGTGGTAAGTCAGGATTTTAGCAAAAAGTCAAAAAGGCTGAGGATACCTTTTATCCTTTATCTTTGTCTAGAAAAAGAAATAAATTTGGGGCAGGAGCTGGATAATCTTTAAAGTCCCTTCCAACCCAAACCATTCTGTGATTTCCTGAAGTTATTTAATGATAGTTATTACAGCTCTCACAGAAAGGCTTTTCTGTGCCCAGGAATTTCTGGGCTTCTTTCACAACTGATTAAGGAGTTTATGGAAACATCCCCCTGCCCTGCACATGAACCAAAACACCAGGAATAGGAAAACCTGGATGCTGTTTCCTGCTTCCAAGTGGAAAGTGGCATGCTTATCATTCAGCATCCTGCATCTCAGGGAAAAAAGGCCTCAGGGTATCAGAGAGGGCACTTGGAATAGCCCAAAAATTCCACCAGTTTGGCTTTTATGCCCTGAATCAGCTCAGTCAGGACCTTTTTAGGCTGTGGATTGATGTGTTTCTACAAAATTATAATCTACTCAGGTTTTTCACTGGTGAAATGGAAATATTCATATTTTTATGAGCATGGAGACCAAATTAATTTCTCTCACAACTCCTGCAGTCCGTGTCATTTTGCTATGGTGAGCTGTGGTGTAACATAGCCAAAACAAATCCAGAGGCACAAAAAGGCCACAGCTCATGTTTTCACTCAGCAGCATCCACTGGGTTTGTGGTCTGAGGTGGAGGAATGGGAAGCATCAAGACAGACTGGGCTCATAGTCTGCATGAGAAGAGCAAATAATTCTTGTTTGTCCTTAAAATCCACATTTAAGAGAGACAGTCTAATTTGTCATTGCTAGAACTCAACCACACATCAGAAAACAAGGGACATTGGTTTTCTCCCCATGTTTGGGGCAGTGCTCCAGTTACTAAGGACATCCTCTCAGTGGGAGAATTCCCTTTTATTGCTGTTCCAGAGCCTGCCTGGGCTGAGCAAACAAACCCATCAGTTGTCAAACAAACCCATCAGTTGTCAGTGTAAGGCCAAGAGCAGTGACAAGACGCTGTGCTCTTGGGAAGATGGAAGTTTACAACCTCAGCAGCAGCATTTAAAAGGAGAAATTGGGGTTTTTTTTAAAAAATCTCTGAGCTGGAAACAAGAATCACCCAATAGCATTTCCAGTATCTCTTTCTAGTGTCTCTTGAATATTTGAGATAAATTTTCGCCCTGAAACTCACAAATCTGAACAGGAGAATTTCAGCTAAGATCCTCCATGGCCTTTGTGTCTCAAAGGCCAAAAGACACACCAAGGATCCAAAGGACACACCAAGGATCCAAGGGACACAACAAGGATCTGCAGTCCATGGAAGTGGCTCTGACAGGGCCCATTCCCTGGAGTTCTGCTTGGAGCACCAGGGCAGGCTGCAAGGAGCCCCCGCTCTTGGCTTGGGCTCCCACAAGTCGTGGTTTTGCCTCTGGAGTTTCCAACCAGACACATTTTCCACAGGCAATTAAATAATGGTGAGTGAGCTGTGGGACGTGACGTTGAATTTTCAGTGGCTGGGGAAAAGTAACACGGGAGCTGCAGGCAAGAGCATTAATCTCCTCCAGGTCCTCTGAGCTGCCAAGGATAGCAACTCATTCCTCACGGTGCTAATGCTGCTCTTCCATCATTTCTGGGCACGCTGCACCAGGCAGAGCCGTGGCAGTGAATGTACACATTTATATGCATTCACCCACAGATTATTACATTGTTCACAGGGAGGCTGTGGATGAGCCAGGAATATAAAACAGTATCAAGTATGATGTATGTGTGGGTGGGAAGAGCACCTTATAAAATGGCATGGGGGTAAGTGCCCCCACCAAAAGTCACAGCTGGAATTTATTCATAAATACACATCTATGGAATTCCAGCCTGTTAAAGCATGTATGAGTCCTGGGAAAGAGGCAGATTTTTCCCAGACCTCCTGCCCAGGGTCAGAAGAGCAACACTTCCTGAACTACTGAGGGAATGCATGCAGGTGTCTTTAATTCATGTACAAAGAGGAAAAATTTTCATGCTTGGAGCGAAAGAAAAATGCCCACATGTAATTTTTATGCAGATGAAAGGATGTTTTAGCATATTCCCTCCCACACAATCCATCCCATTGCTCCTTGGCAAAGGCAGGCTTCCCCTCTGTACAAACAAGCCCTTGCTCACTTTCAAAATCCTCTTTTGATGCCCACACAAAGGTATCCTTCAGACTTCCACCCAGCCTGTGCTCCTTGTGCTTCATCCCTGCTCCTCTCCCAGCAATCCCAAGCCTCTGCACCATCTCCACTCCCTCCTGGCTGGATGAACAAGCTGCCCTCTCCAACGCTGTGCAGAACCATCCCAAAGCACTTTGGGAAGCTGTGGGAGAAGCAGCTCCCAAGCCCAAGAGGAACAGCTCAAGTCTTCAGCAGACACCCCTAAAATAAGCATTCATTTCCATTACATTTTTTCCCCCATTATTATGGAGAACTCTTCAACTGTTCCAAGAAGAACAGTCAGGGAAAAGGCTTATTCAGCTTCAAAGAGAACTGAGAAAGTTCAGCATGTGCAAAGCAGGCTAAATATGTAAATATGTCATGGAACAGGCTAAAGTGCAGCAAATGTTTTGCTGAGAATGGTTCTTACCGTATGAAAACCAGCTTGACCTTTGATGGGGCAGTTTTAATGATTGCAGAAGCATTCTGGTGGCTTCTTCCATACAATATCTGATTGTTTATCTGTTAAAAGAAAACGATTTTCATGTAAGTGGAGAAGTACACCTTGTTCTAATTTATACCACCAAGACTTCCAAGTTTACTGTGGGATAAATAGATAAGACTCAAAGAAAATGCGGTCTCCAAATCTTGATCTACATAAAACAGGAACCAGTGCAGAGCTAATTTACTGTTATTAGTAAACCACAAATGAGAGAAATATATATATATTTTTCCCCCACAGATCTCTTGAATGGGTTTTAAGGATTGTTCCCAAATTTTTGGAAAGCGACTTGATCAGAGGAGAATCATACAGATGTGACAACAGCACAGATGTTCAGATGTTTAGACTCCTGTAGGCTCTGGCCAGCCAGGAAAACTGGCTGCTAAGACTGTGCTGCCTCCTCAGCTCTGCTGAAGGAAGCAGGAGTGGGAGTCGGGGAGATGAAGGACAATTTGAGGACGTGATGCTGCATCACTTGTGCTGCGATGGATCCACACCTGAGCACAGCAGCAGACACCGAGCACTGCTCTGGACACAGGGAAATGCTGCAGCTGCCAGGGGCAAACAGCCTGGCCACGACATGAGCCAGGTGGGCAGCAAGGCCAGGGCACCTGCACTGGTCAGCACTGGTGTGACCAACCCCTGTGCTGGCACTGCTGAGGCACCTCCAGCCCTGGGGTCAGTTTTGGAGTCCCCAATCCAAAAAAGAAGGACACTGAGGGGCTGGAGCTCGTCCAGGGCAGGGAATGGAGCTGGGGAAGGGTCTGGAGCACCAGGAGCAGTTGAGGGAGCTGGAAAGAGCATCAGCCTGGAGAAGAGGAGGCTCAGGGGGGCCTTGTGGCTCTGCACAGCTCCTGACAGGAGGGAACAGCTCAGGGGGTCAGGCTCTGCTCCAGGGAACAGGGACAGGAGGAGAGGGAACTGCCTCAAGTTACACCAGAGGAGACTTCGATTGATATTTGGGAAAATTTCTTCATGGAAAGGGTTGTCCAGCCCTGGCACAGCTGCCCAGGGCAGTGGTGGAGTCCCCATCCCTGGAGGGGTTTAAAACCCCTGTGGATGTGGCACCTGGGGACATGGGGCAGTGGTGGCCTTGGCAGTGCTGAGGGATCAGTTGGCCTCTGTGTCCTAGAGGACTTTTCCAACCTAAACAATCCTATGCTTCAATACTGCAGTTTTTTCCTCCCACTCTAAATTTACAACATAATATTTACATTCACATTTGATATACCAATGCTGCTTAAAACAATAACGACAACGGAGCCCAGGAACAATTCAGTGGTGACTACAGAAGGAATTTTTGTTACTGCAGATGTTTGTATTGGATTCTGGATTTGTGATCTTGGAAGACTATTTTTTTTTTTCTCATTCAAACAAGAAGTAACAGGCCAAGTCTTCCAGCCTGGTGTGATATGGGCTAGTCAGACACTTTAGGAATATTCACAAATCTTATTTTCAGTGGGTCAAAACACGGTGCAAGTTCATCGGTTAAATAAGGACAATGCAAGGACAAGATTAAACCCCCTAACAATTGGTCACTGACTGGGACTGAAGTGCAAAACTTTTACCTACCAAGTCTTTTATTGTACAAAGAGGGACCCAAGCAAGGTCTAAAAGGAAATAACATCACCATTCCCAAAGAGTTGATATGGTTCTGTCTGCAGCTGCCTTGGTGGAAAAGGCAGGGTGAGAAGCAACATCCTGGGTCATGCTTCATTAATCAAACATCAATTTAAAAATCCAGCAGCAAAAATGAATGAATGCTCAGCTGCATTCTGCCTTCAAGCTCAACTTGAAATTATCAGTGAGTTTGTTGACTTAATTTCTCTAAGTTTGAGAAGAAATTGTTCCCTGGGAATACTGAATGCTTTACAAATTGTTTGGATTTACTTAAATTACCATCAATTTTCCTAAACAGCAGACTTCTTAGATTAAAATTTATAGTCTTTACTCTGGCTAAATTAATCCTATTCACTACATGTATCAAATAGTCCAAAATTTAATTAGCTGTGAGCTGGGCCTCTACGTTATAATTATTTAATTACTCCAAAATGAAAGCATAATCAAAGCAATATATCTCCACAAGGTTTTGGACTGTCCACAGAATTATTACACCCAGTATTAATTTTTCTTTTATTTTTTTTAAAGTACACTTTCTTTTGCAAAGTAAATTAATGCTCTGTTAGCTGCAGATACCACAGTGATGAGCAAAACACCAAAGCCTACTTAAATAAAACTAAACAGAGAACATCTATGATTTCATAAGAAACACCACTTTAAATCTTTCAAATTAAATAAAGTAACACGTCAGATTAACCAAATAGTACTCTGGGAGTCAAAGCCTATAAATCTGTGCTTTACTTTTTGGATTAGAGATTAGAAAAGAAAAACAAAGCCTGGACTAAGCAAAAGAAATAAACTGATCTAAATCAACTCTTCTTGAAATGTCTCTTTCCATAACTCCTTGGAAAGTCAGCAGAGCTCAAAGAAAGATAAAAACTTGCTGCAGGTATGAGGTCAGGTCAGCACACAAGTTCAGCCTTCAGAGTAATCCCACATTGCTTTATGGCAGATTTAATCACAGATCCCAAAAGTACTGTTGCCTTCACCTACAGAAGTTTTGGTTTACAGTTTCATGCACTGAAGTAGCAGAAAGTACAAACTCACTGAAATCCGAGCTCTTGGGTTCAGAGGAAAAAATCTCCAGGATTGTTTGCTTCTCAAACTTTAATTTGCAGAAGAGAAACATTAGATATGGATATTTAAAAAAAAAAAAAAATTACCAACCCACACTGTTTTTACTATGTGGCGGTAATGGAAATCCATAAAATTAGTATCATCTGATTTTTATGAAAATCAAGTTAAATGATACCCCAAAGCTAGCAAAAATACTGGCTTAGCTTTCTGTAATAATTATTTCTTTGTACAATGCACAGGGTTCCTTCTTACCACAGGAATTGTAGCATTTCAAGATACAACCAGACTCTCTGAAACAATGGGGAAAGTTTCAAAGCCTTTTTTTTTTATCAGTCAAATTTTATATACTGAAACCCCATAAAATACACCAAGCTCCCAAGTGACTAAAGTATGAGGAAAAAATTGGAGAGAAAAACTAATTTGAATGTGAATTTCCCTCACCAAAATTCTTGCTGGGCACATGTTTAAACATGTTCATCATCTAAAGTGATCAACAGAGCATAAAATCTGTGAGGACAGAAAATATCCTGCTCTGAGCTGGCAGCTGATCCCTGTGGCTCCCCACCTGGGGAGTGTGGAGAAAGGACATTGGGAAACCACAGATCCCTGTGCCCTCCTGCCCAGCAACCTCCCCCTGCCAGCCTTACCTGCTGCCAGCTTGGAAATCACCACCGAAAAAAGGACAAAAAAAGGATTTGCATCCTTCTGAAAGGACCAGAAGGACACTGGAGCAGTTTGTCCAGAGAAGCTCCATCCCTGGAAGTGTCCCAAGCCAGGTTGGACAGGGCTTGGAGCACCCTGGGATAATGGAAGGTGTCCCTGCCCAGGGAAGGAGATGAACTTTAAGGTCCCTCCCAACCCAAACCATTCTGTGATTCTGAGACAGAATAAACTGAGAATTAAATTGGCATTTCTTAGAACAGAAATGGCATTGTGAGTTTGGCTGGGGAGCTCATTTACTTGGGCAAAATACTGCTGTATCTATTATATTATTACAGCATAACTTCTGTTTATCTGAGCACCTTAAAATAAAATAGCAATAAAAATGCATTTAGCACAAAAGCTCTCTGGCTTTGAGCTGTGACAAAAATGGCATAAAGAAATAAAATGTAATAATTGTCTCCCAGGCAACAGTCCAGAATGGACAACAGGCAAACTTCCACAGTGATTTTTGACTCTTCTGAGTCAAAAGAAAGGAGCTTTTACTCTTTGAAGAGGTGCTGTGGCCTCACAGAATAAAACACAGAAAGGGTTAGGTGGGAAAGGACCTTAAAGCTCAGCTCATTCCAACCACGGGCAGGGAAAACTCCACATCCAAACGAGCAGTTTCTTTCCAAACCCTGCCCCATCTTCAGCAAGAGAAGGGGAGCTGACAGAACATGCCAACACCGGTAATTCAGCATAAGAGGGCTCTGAACAGCCTGGTTTATTAATAGAACCCAGTTGACTCTCTCCTGGGGAGATGATAATAATAATAAGAATAATAATAATAATGCTAATAATGGTAATAGCAGGGTGGATTATTCAGTGTGAACAGAAGCTCCCGACAGGACAGGCCCATGCAGAGCTGGGAGCAGCAGGACTCGAGGCACAGGTACAGCTCCAGGTGAACCTGCTGAGGGCCATGCTGGGCACAATCAGCCCCAGCACTGAGCCCAGCCTAACAAGACACGAAGCAGGGCAGACACCTGCACTAAACCAGCACGAGGGCGAGGCAGGAGCACCACAGATGGCTCCTTTGCTTGGAAAAAGAACAGAAAAGCACGACTTGTGTCCTGTTAAAAAAATCCTTCTCTGTGCAGGGACCAAATTCTGACCCAAGTAGTTTTCCCACATGTATAAAAGTAGGATGAAAGGACCTTCTTCCCCCCAAAAGCTGTTTTCTCCAGCCACATAGCCATCCAAACTACAGCACTGAAGAGGTGTTAAAAAGTAACGATCACATGAAGGTTTTTTATGTGACCTGCTTTTCCCTCCATGTCAGGTTGTGAAAACAAGCCAGGATCATGCCCCCCAAAAGGCTACTGTTGTTTGCAGAAGCTGAAAGTGAGCTGGTATTTCATTAGTTCAGCAACAAAAAAATTTATGAATAAGGAGCTGAGGCAGCCTGGCAGCATCCCACATCCTTCAATTGAAACCAGTCAAACTCCAGTTCAGAAGAAAAATGAACAGGTAATATCTATCTGTCTAAATGGCCATCCCATTAACCTGAACTCCAGCAAAAGCCACAGGGAATAATCTGCACACCCTGCAGTGGCATCCTCTGCTTTAATGGAGCACGACTGTCCAAATGGGGCATCCCAGGACAGCCCAGAAACACCAGAGGCTTCCCAAGATGTGAATCCCTTCTCTTGCTGAGGCCTTCCAGTACTGAAATCTGAGGTGTAATTAAAGATGCAGATGCAAATGTACCTTAAACGTGCAGTTAGGTGAGAACCAGATGGGAGTTCTGTCATCTCACTGCACATGGCTAATGCACAACCCAGCCCTTTGTAATGCAGGATGTCTGAATTTATCCTTTCCTGTAAGGAATTGTACTCCTGCCCACTGAAGGCACATCTTAAATTGGATTGCAAGGATTAACAAGGTAGTTGAATTTTTATTTGAATCTGGGCATTTTTGAGATGGAGACTCTCACTTTGCTTCTACTGAAGGGAAAAAAAAAAAAAATTTATTTCCAACTTAACAGGGAGAGGAATGATGGCAACACCATCACTTTGGGAAACGCTCCTTATAATGTGGCTCATCCATGCAAAACCCAGCCTTGAGGTACATGTGATTAATCCCAGATGGTGCCTCTTTCAAGTACTTAACTTTAGATCCTCTGCTCTATCAGGAACTACCTATGATATGCAGAGGAGAACAGTGCCATGAGTTCTTTCCACACACCCAAAATTTAACAATTTCCCTTTTTTTTTACCATTAGAATTCAGTGTCAGGGATAGAAAAAACATCATTCTGAAGGAGAAAGCAATTTTCCTACCCTACTCCATTACTCCATTACAGTCCAGACCTTCATACCTTTTCTCACACTTAAAATGAAATCAACTTCAGATGATGGCGCTTCTATAGCCAAAAAAAAAAAAAATTCTTTCTTGTACTATGTGTATTGAAACCCCCTAATTTCAGAACTGTTAGACAATGAAAAATGCTTGGACAATTCTGACTATTCCTAGGGAGCCAAACTGCTCTTTTTTGAGTCAAGAAATGTGAAAAAAATAGGTGGTTTTCTGATTGCACAGAGAGTTGCTGAAAGTTCAAAGCATCCCCACGCATGGAGAGCAGCAGGTCAGCAAATCCCTGCTCCTCAGTGAGAGTCTCTCTCCAAGGGGAAGATCCCCAGGAGGGATGGCTGATTTTTTTAAACCACTGAAGCAATCACCACGCGGGGAATCACTGCAGGTACCGCAGCGAAATGTCATTTTGCAACAGCCCAAGAACCAGATGAAGTGAAGGAAAAGCTGTGTTTTCAAGCTGAAGGTGAAGCAAGGAGACTGGAGAAAAAGTGAAGACAAAATACTCCACTTGCTAACGAGCTCTCTTGCCTCGTGGGTGAACTCGTGCCAGACACAACTACAGAAAATAAGTATTTTAAGTTGCAACAGATCAAAACAGATTATAGCACGAAATTTATTTTCAGGATGGGGAATATCCCTGTCATCTGTAAAAACACATATGGCAACATTGAGGGGGTTTTGGCTTTTTTTTTAACGAAAAGTGTGAATTTCCCTGTAAACCACACATGCACTCCAAGGATTGATTTACTGTCCCCTTCCTGCCTTTCAACAGCCCCTCCCCACGCAGAGCTTGTGAACATGCTGAGAGCACAGACTTTGCTGACAAGACATTGCTTTTCACAGGCCAGTGATTTTTGTTTCACTGCAAACACATTTACCTGCCAAAGGCCAAGTTCTCAGTTGGCATAAATCAGCACAGCTCCTCGCTCAGCCACCTAATTCCACTTCCAGGCTTTATTTAAAGGTTCAAGATGCCTCTCCCTCCCTGCACACGCTAAAGGGAACAATTACCTCGAGGAACTCATCCCCAAAGTGCATCCAGGGAAGAGTTTGATCTCCAGGAGCTCATCCCCAAAGTGCATCCAGGGAAAAGTTTTACCTCGAGGAACTCATCCCCACAGTGCATCCAGGGAAGAATTTTACCTCCAGGAGTTCATCCCCAAAGGAAGAGGGAAGTTTTACCTCCAGGAGCTCATCCCCAAAGGAAGAGGGAAGAGTTTTACCTCCAGGAGCTCATCCCCAAAGGAAGAGAGAAGAGTTTTACCTCCAGGAGCTCATCCCCAAAGGAAGAGGGAAGAGTTTTACCTCCAGGAGCTCATCCCCAAAGGAAGAGGGAAGAGTTTTACCTCGAGGAGTTCATCCCCAAAGGAAGAGGGAAGAGTTTTACCTCCAGGAGTTCATCCCCAAAGGAAGAGGGAAGAGTTTTACCTCCAGGAGCTCATCCCCAAAGGAAGAGAGAAGAGTTTTACCTCCAGGAGTTCATCCCCAAAGGAAGAGGGAAGAGTTTTACCTCCAGGAGCTCATCCCCAAAGGAAGAGGGAAGAGTTTTACCTCCAGGAGCTCATCCCCAAAGGAAGAGGGAAGAGTTTTACCTCCAGGAGTTCATCCCCAAAGGAAGAGGGAAGAGTTTTACCTCCAGGAGTTCATCCCCAAAGGAAGAGAGAAGAGTTTTACCTCCAGGAGTTCATCCCCAATGTGCATCCGCCCGTCCCGTCCTGCGGGGCCGTCGGGATTGATCCCAACCACGAAGATGCTCATCCTGGAGCGGTCCTTGTTGCCAGCCAGGCTGAGCCCCAGCCCATTCTTGTCTTTCTCCAGCTCAATAATGTGCAATTCTCCCGGGAGATCTGCATATCTCTGCCTGATTTTTTCTGGGAAGGTCAAAACATAAAGGGGGTTAGACCATAAAGTGAGTTACATGCAGATGTTCAACAACACACACAAATATGCCAGAAATTTATGGCCTCTCAGCAAATAAGTGTTTTTAACAGAGGTCTTTTCAGCACAGACTCTAAAATATCATTTGCTCTGTGTGTATCAGTCACACAGCAAAACGCAGCATCAGCTGCAAATACTGTTCACATGAAACCCACACTGTTTTTAATTATTTGTACAACAGCCTGGTTCCAAACCAAAACTTTCCAGAAAGGAGGGTAAACAAGGAAATTCCAGAGGCACCTTTACCTTACAAAACCTATCAAATTCAGGAAACTCTCGTAAAGTTCGAGCTGGTTAATTAACCACTGCGGGAAAGTGAAGCCCTTAATGGCTCAAACATTACTGCGAGCTCACATCTCAAGGCAAAGCCTTCTGCTTCCTCCTGGTGACTCAGGAATCTTCTCAGCACGCTCTGCTTAACTCCACGGGCTGATTAGGCAGAGCAGATGTCAGTGACAATGGAGATGAGTGATTGCATTTTTAAATGCAGCCTCACCTGATATTAAGGTAGTTATTTGTCTTTCATCTGCATTTCAAGCATTCCTGTGATAGAGCTCAATATATTTACGAAGTTATTCAGAGCACACAGCGTGGCTGGGGATGCTGACAGCTTAATCTGAGTCTCTTTTCACCAGTGGCATACAAACATCTATCACCATGGCTTGGAAGGGCAGTTCTTTCCTGTCTGCTTTCCCTTTGCAGATTTGAAAGCCAGTTGAAAGCACCACCTGCACCCTTCAGCTGGGCCACACATTTGAAAGAGCAAGTCAAAGCACACCCCTGTGGCTGGGTGTCACCCTTAGCACAGAGCCCAAGGTGAAAGATTCTGCTGCATTATGCATGAAAAGGAGAAATAAGGGATATTATATGTTCAACCATATCCCTGAGTCAGCAGCAGGAACTAGATCAATATTAGCTACTACCACTCTCCTGGGGAAGCATATTTTAATAGTATGGTTTAACTGCTGTAGTGAATGTTCCCATGACAACGACAAAGAGGGAAAAGAGCTGGGGAAGGTGAGAGGGAGGCAACCAAAAGTGAATAAAAACTGCTGAGAAGAAAGAAGATGAGGTAGTTCCTTCCACAGCCCCTGTGCTGTCAGGGTGATTTAGCTGAACACAGGATGTTCCCAGTGGCTCTCCTCTCCAAGGGTCCTTTCTAAGTAATTGTTCCAGCTGCAGCAGCCCCTTGTGCCTTGGCAGAACCTGCTGGGACATGGAGAGCAGCTTCCCATCTCCAGCCCCAGCTGCACCCAAGAGAATTAGCCACACTGAGAGCAACCAGCTCCCCCCTTGCTGCATTTACAGGCTGACATTTTCCTGCCATGCTCAAAATCCCCAGTGCCTGAGCCTAAAATCCCCAGGGTGTATAGTCAGGGTGAGATGTTATCCCTGGAAAGCTGCTAAAGCCCTACAGAGCTCTGCACAAAATCAGAGTATCACAAAAAAAAAAAAATTAGAAAGCTCATTTGTTACTATCAATTATATGCCCCAAAAAATTCATGTAACTGTGTTAAATAAATGGCAATCCGTGTAGCTGTATGGTTCTTTAATGTATGTCTTAACTAATGGGGTCAACGTGTAATTAGAGGTGTGGTTTGCTACATGGATTTGGAAACTGTTTTGTCTTCTTAGTAACAGAACAGCAAGACAGGAAGGGTCTCAAAAACAGAGTTTCTGAAAGCAAAGGAGATACAGCCACACACAGCCACACCTGGTTTGTTCACAGCACTGAGGTTTGATTTCTTTGCCCATGAGGCCAAGTCCAGACCTGCAGAGCTCTAAGGCATTTGCTGCCCACCACAATTAGAGAAATAACTCATCACAGCACAGCAAGGAGCTGCAGCACACCCCAGAACTGGGCACCAGCAGAAAAGGCTTTTTCTTATCGATTGCATTTTTGTGGCTAAAACTAAGAATTGGAGCAGGAGGGCTGCTGTCCATCACCTTCTGCCACAGCTCCCTGCACTGCTTGTTGTACACATCTCACTGCTGTTTGCCAGGAGCAAGGAACATGTCTAAAGCATAATTTTAACAACTCACAGCCGGGTGCACAGACAGGAGCTGAAGGAGCAGGGAACACACACGCACGTTTAAATGCAATGCAGATGAAGCTGCACATCTTCAGAGACTGCCTCAAAACTCATTCCTGGCTTGTCAGTAAAATTCCCCAGCACGAGCAGCCCTGTGACACTGCAAACACACGTGGCTCCAGCCTCTGCCTGCAGACACACTGCCTCTGTGACTAAGTCTGTAATTCCACGGTGTTTCCTCCCCAAAATGAGTTTTCTCACATGGGAGAAATGTTGGCAGTTCAGAAGCACATGTGTATTCCTTTCTGAGCTGGGCTGGAACTAAAAGTGAGCTTTAGTCCTTCAAAAATCAGTAGTTTGGGCAACTGCCTGGGACAAAGCCCTACTAAAATTCCTGGTCTGTTGGGCCAGGTCTGGTAACCTGGTGAGTTGAACCCCAGCTCTGCCAAAATGCCCCACTGTGGGAACAAATCTTTGGGTAAAGAAAAAGTTCATCTGGTCAAAAAGCAGAGACCAGCTCCAGAGCTGGCTGTTTTATTTGGTAAGGGACTGGGTTGTTTTCTTTCGGTATTTTTTTTTTTGAAGTGTCTTCCCCGTTGCATTACTTGTTGGAAGAAATCCTTACTTACAACAGGAGGAAGCCTCTGTGTGGACTAAACCCTTGATTCTAAATGATCACATTCATTTCCAAAGCGACTATTCCATGGTTTGAGATGGCTGAGGTGACTAAGAGTAAAACAGAGGGAAGGAGGCAGGAGGATGCTCCGTGCCAGCCCCATTTCCATCCTGGCAGGAGGCACCGCTGTCCTGGAGAAGGGACAAGTAGAGACACCTCTGCTTTTAAAACCAGCCCTCTCCTAGCACTGGCTGCCTCCTCCCTGGCCAGCAGAAGGTTCTGGCTCTCCCCAGTCCCACCTCCTGCAGTTCAGCCCTTGGAAGGGCTGTCCTGGCCAGGCAATAAATGACAACAAATTCCCAGCGGGCGCTGCCTCACTCATCCAGTCTGCATACAAATATCCTCTGGGCATCCAGTTGACTTCCTACGGCACTGTCATGGTAGTCTCAGCTTGCCTCTTAATAAGGATCTCACAAGATCATTTAAAACAAGTAGTTACTGCTTAAACAAACCTGCATCTAAGGCATCTCCTTCTCAATGCCTTTTTCAGCTGTTTTTTCTCCCCTCCAGCTGGTATCAGTTTTCAGCTGGCTGCCTAGGGTTGGGGAGCCAGTTAGCATCTGCTTTTGCAAAGAATTCCATTATCTGCCTTCATTACCAGATACTTTACACGAGGCAATTGTAATTCTGTTGTTGCTGTATCACACATGGGACTCGGTGTCTCTTGTTTTGGCACTACTCGGGGCTGTTTCCACATTCGGAGACAATATGCCCATCACAACTTCTGCAAACACATCTCACCAAGGATATTTCACCAGCTAATACTGCAGCCAGCTTCTCTTTAAAAAATACCATACAGATGTAGCATGAGCCAAAAGCACGAGTAAACGCTTTAGTGATCACTCCTGCAATGATATTTCCCAGTTATATTAGCAGACAATTACATTTCAAAGGGAAACCCTGGAAATGGAAGACAACTGCTCCCAAACAATCTACTATTATGCTGCTGCATATGTTTCCCTGCCTCAGCCACTATTCCTATTATATTGAACACAGAGATAAAAGAAATAAATGGGGACAATATGGTCAGGATATTGGAGTTTGCATGATCTAGTACTGCAACAAACACACCATTTATCTGCAACACCAGACCCAGACACCACTTCTCAGGAAGGCAAGAGGCTCTTTAAATGACAGATATATAAAAGCAGTTGCAAAGGGCTGAAGAGCCTGTTTCCCAAAGCTGCTGAAATCTCCAGGTAAATGAGCTGAAAGGGAAGAGGTGTTGCTTTGGAAAATGGTGTCTCTGCGTGATGCAAATGACAGTCCATCCAGAAAAGGTAAAAAGAGGAAAGAAAAGGCTCTGGATGACTCAGCAGGGTGATTTGGTTTAGTACCAAATGCTCAGTATTAAAAATGTCAAGGCAAAATATAAAGAAAAGGGGAAAAAGACCACAAAGAGAGACAACACCTGATATCTGAATACAGAAGGCGACGCTGAGGATTTTCCATCCCTCTTGTGTCACCTCAGATCTCTATTAGCAGCATATGCTGGCTTTTGGAGATCCCATTTATCAGCCTGTGCTCGTTCTAATGCTTTTCTCTCCCATTTTTACCCCAGAGCACAAAGCCTGGTTCCAGCCCTGGCCCTCCCCAGCACAGCTCAGGCCGTGCTGCAGCACCACTGCTCCTCGCTGGGCAGTGACAGACATCAGCATGCAGGCAGCATCCCCTGCCCAGAGCCAACCCTGCATATCAAGCAACCAATTCCCTTCTTGATTTCACTACAAACATTAAAAAAAATTAATGTAGGAAGTCCCTTGAAAGCTAACCCTAGAGCTGTGAGGGCAGCACGTCTAATTTACTGATTACAATTTACAAGAACCTAAATAAGCATATTGAAGGGACCATAATTGAACAAATGGGGTTTAGAATTCTCCCACTACTAATAATATAATAAGCTTATTGTTTTAATCTTCCCACTAGCCTTCTATTCAGCTCCAAGGAGGCAGACAGTTCTTCAAACCTTATCTCAAAAGTGATGCACTCATCTGTTTTCATAAGCCTTAAAGAAAAAAATACAGTATTTCTATAATGCTTTTCTAAATTCCATTAAATCGTTGCAACTCTGCTCTCAGTGATCAGCAAGCACAAGAAAAATAGGGCAGTTGTATTCAAAAATCCAAATGGAAGGGCCAGAGATGCTGCTCTCAGCAGTGCCCCTCCCTCAGGTGATGAGAGAGGTACATCCTTGTAAGCGCTGTTATCTCCAAACCTGGGGGCAGAGAGAGCTCCCCACCTGACCCAGAGACTCAGCATCCCCTCCAATCTCCCTCTGACATCCCTTTGGCAGCACTTTGCTCCATCTACACCATTTGGAAATCATTTCCCAAACCTGAAGTGATGATCTGCAGAGAAAAACAAAACTCAGCATTCCTATTTTCCCTTCAGCAGACTTCAATTAATTCTTCCAGTTAAGAAAAAGAGCTCCATGGCCCCTCCTTCCCCAAAATACTGTCAGCCAGAATGAGGCAGAGAGCATGCTCCAGGTGCCACAAACAGCCCAGGTGTGGGCTACACACCCTGACAGATACAGCTCACCTGCCCTCAAGTGCAAAACAAGCAGGCATTAAACTCTCCTGAGACAATATTCTTACCCTAAGCTGAAGATTCCCTCTTTTCCTCTTGTTTTGTGTGAAGGATTCGGGCTCTTATTTGGGATCTCCAAGTTTCTTCTCACTGCTCCCACCAGCTCAGGCTCCAACTGTGTTTTGCTCCTCTCATTCTCAGCTCACAAAAGGAAACTTTCCTTCTCTCCTTAAGTCCCACCTGTCCCTCACATCACTTTTCACAGCAGAAAGTGGAAATTTCTGTTGGTGCTTGCTAACCCATGCAGGAAGAAGGGGATAATAAGAGCCTCCACAATCTGATTTAAGTGCCATTTCAGCCTTTAGAAACTGTTAACCATTAATTACTTCTTCCTTTAATCAAGGGAACCATCACATCCCCAAAGACAACAGCAGGGAGAAAAGTGACTGAAAACCAGGGAAACTGTGGTCCATAACACCAGAGAGCACCTCCAAAGCTTGCATCATTTCACACCAACATTTTGCACAAATGGAGTTTTTACCAACATTTTTTTCCTTATTCAGGCCCACTGCACAGCATTTAAGTCCTCTGAGGAAGATATATTGTATGTTTTCCTTTTTTTAATTAGATGAGAAAGCCATGATGAGTCTATTCATGCCTATGTTTATCTTTTAAAAGGAGATTTAGTGGAAGTGTGGTAAATAGAGCATCCCATGCTAATAATTGGTGATTATTAGAGAATCTGCCTTCCCCTGCACACAATCCTTCCACTCATTTGCCTTTCCAATGATGCATTAACCCCCAAGAAAGCACTTGGGTTTCCTCAGAAGTGACCTCCTCTGGGTGCTGTGGCAATCAGTGACTCACTGGAGCTGAGCTGGGAGTGCCCCTGCTCCAGCTGATGCTCCCGAGGTCCTGCAGGCTCTGGAGGAAAGCATTGGCAATTCTGGGACTCTGGGTGTTTCCTCCAGACAGGAGACACGCTCCTGCCACTGCTTGATTAAACACAATCAAACAGCGGCTAAGACTTTGGATAAAATCCACTGTGAGGATATAAATGGTGACGTGTAAAAATAGATCACGTCGTGGTTATGCCTGGGCCACGAAAAGCCAGACTGAAAGCATTTTTGGAACAATTAAATCCTTAAAATATGGGGTAGGCTCCAATGACAGCTGCTGTAGACCCCGTTTTCAAGAGAAAAATCCCACAGAAACACTCCGATGTAAATATCCCAAAGTATTTTGTGGCACTGTGCAGCTGAAGTCACTCAAAGCCAGCACCCTGCACTCTCCAGAGCTCCCCAGCTCGGGAGCATCCTGGAGATAAGGCTCAGTTATCTCTGCTCCCCGAGGAAAACAACCCTGCTGCTGCCTCCTGCAGCTCTCAGGGAAGGCTGGGTGTGGGAACAGGGCAGGAACTTCAGGAAAGACTGCAAAGTCCCAGGGAAATTCCAGCTGAGCACCAGGGATCCTTAAGGATGCGCCAGCACCAGACTCCAGCTGCTTGAAGGACCCCCTTCACACCTCAGTTTTTGGGGAGTATCTCCCAGCTGGGACAGAAATGTCTTTCCTAACCTCCTCTCACAGAACCACAGGACCTCAGGAGGTGGAAGGGACCCACAAGGCTCATCCAGCTCCTGGTAGGATCAGGTTTTCTGCCCTGCTCCTGCTCACTTTGCTCTCGTAGGATCTACGACCCGCTCCCTACATTTGGATTTGAAAGCTGCTCCTTCATTTGATGTGCCCGAATATTGGGAATTCTAATCCATTGCTTTCCCCACTTGGTCTCAATGCAAACAAATGAATATCGTGAACATTTAATTTCTTCCTCCCCTGACAGGAATAATGTAAGCTGATCCTGACAGTGTTTCATCTTTAATAATGATGTTCCCACAAAGCGAGGGCCACAGCCATTATCTTGGGATCTTCCTGCATGGAGTCTAATTAAAGAGAACCATGTCAGACTCTTGTCAGAAACGGAGAGTTTGTTACCTAATGAAGACTTTTAGGGGACCAGTGGTAAGTAACTGCAAGAGGCAGCACAGACAACACCTCTCAGAAGTCAAGGTGATGAGACATTTCTCTCTTAGTGATTCATTTAATTCCTTTAATTTAAGAACCTGCAGTAAGAGCCTGAACCTCCTCCATCTAGAGTGGGACTAGAGAAATTTGGATTTAATAATAAAGACTTTTTGAGCAGCAAACACAGCCTTGTGCTGATGAGTCCAAAGATCTACACAACATTCTTCAAGGAAGGTCTCCAGGGGAACTGCCAGGCACTGTGAAATGTAGGAAAAAAATCCAACAATGTAAAACTTCACATAAAATCAGAACAGCAACACTAACAAGCCATAAAAATAATAAAAAAACCCCCACTAGGGAGCTGGTTGTGGGAGAGCAGGTGAAGAGGAGGGAATGACACTGGGCACTGGGATGAGAGATGGTGGAGAGTCCCAAGCTCCCTTTGCTGTGGCAGCACAGCCCTGTGACACAACAAAGCCACGTCACACTGACTCCACAACGACTACATGAAACTTTTGGATTAAAAAAACCCACCCCAGAAGTTTTAACTTTGCTTGCACAGCAGTTTTCAAATGTGCTGTGACAGTGATTAAACGGATTAGAGCTGGATGAATCACTGGGACTTTAGATCCAGGAAAATGCCCACGGAGCTGGGCTGGGAATTACAGAGAGAGCCTCAACAGCAAGAAGCCCCACAGAAGATTGATCATGACCAGTTACTTCAGCTGTGAATTAATTCAATGGCAATCTTAATGACAAATTTAAATCCTCTTTTCTATTTTTAGGTTTTAGTTGTTTCGCTGAAGATTGATTGTAACTGTCAAGCTAGTTACTACAAAAATAGATTTACCTGCACCAAAATATTGTATTAGCATTGCACGTTCCTTTTTTAGGCCTACTATGGGGATCTAAGTATTTTAAGTATATACAGAAGCTATAGAAACATTTAAGGAAATATAAAATTTATGATACATTTGGTTAATTAATTAATCACGTCAGATATTATGAAGAGCTTTCCTTCTATACTTTATATTTTTCCTAACAACATATACCGTTTGCATTTGGAGAGACATGAGAATGTAATAAAAACACAAACAACAGCCTCGTAATAAAAACGCTGCACACAAACATACCCATTATAATTAATACAAGAAAAAATGTCCTTACTGCCATGTTTTCCTTTAAAACTGGGATATTTAACAGAAGCATTGTTATTCTCCTGGCAGATATTGGCGGGTCTGTGGTGATCAAACCCGTTTTTAATGGCCTAATTTCCACTTTGCCAAGGGTTCTGTCTCTGGGTTTCACACACAGCTCGTTGTGCAGTGACCTCAGAGGAGGCTCTGCCACCCCACAAACACTTCCACAATTCTCCAGCTGACAACTCTCAGCTTCACACTCCCAGCTTTTATTCGCAGGCCAGCAAAGAAAAATATCCTCTCTCAGCCCCTAACAAGTTGCTCAGGTTTGATAAGCTGTTTTCATTCCCTCTGAAGGAGTTGTGGAGAGAAAAGCTCTTTGTTTCAGGCTGCTGAGGAAAAAGGCAAAAGCTGGATTTTTACTACGGTCAGTGCTGGGTCCAGGTTCCTCTCAATTCTCTGGGTGCACACATACTTTAAATGAAAAAAGCTATTCAGGAAAATTATGCTAATGGGTCACAGTATGCTCAGATCTCTATGCAGATTGCCTTTTAAAACTTCCAATGCGTGTTAAAAGCAGAAAATGTTTGATTTAAATGAAATGTAAAGCAAATTTAAATTAAAAAGCAGCTAAATATTAAAGAAGCTGCATATCTAGCTTTTAGAGGACATGAGGTGACAGTGAGTTCACTTATGGAAAAGACCTGACCAGCCCCACAATGCTGCTCAGGTGGTTTATCTCCTCATTTTTTCTTTTCAAATTTCGGCAGTATTTATTATATCTGTAGTATTATCATTATTATTATTATTATTATTATTATTACTACTACTATTATCATTATTTTCATTATTGTCCTTACCAGTATTTTTATATATTTTATATTATTATTTTAATATATTTTTAACCAGTATTATTATTTATTTTATCAGTATTTTGTTAGGTTCATACCTGCTCTGTCTTCCACCAAACTAAGTACAGCTCCTCAAACATTTACAAACTACCTGACCACTTTTGAGTTCTGAGCTATCAGACTGTACTTGAGTCATCCAGGCTCTGTTTAGCACAAACCTGAGTTTCCCAATGTCATGGCTTGCCTTTGATTGCTGAGGTAAAATGAAACATGAGTGAAAAATGACTGCGACACCTGGCACTGCTGCAGATTCCTGCACCTTGGAACAGAACAAATGCACCCCTACAATTCCACTTTGGGGCCTCTTCTGCTCATAAATACACAATAACCATCCTTTTGCTATGTATTTCCATTTCCTCAGCTGTCACATCCCAATTTATGGTGTCTGATGTGTTAATCACAGCCCAGCACTCTGATTTTAGATCATCTTTTAGCCCAGGAGAATGGAGATGAAGGAGAAGGTTCTTCCTCCCTCCTCTGTCCAAGTCAGCTCTCGTGCCAGACTCCAAAAAATCCAATCCTCCTTCCTGGAAGAGGCTTTCAGCAAAACATTAGAGAGGATGACAAAGTGATCATGTAGATAAACCACTGAAACACAAACTTCCAGGCTGAAAACACGCTGCTGGGTTATGGCTCTTATTCCAAAAGAGAAAGGCACCAACTAAATAAAGAATTCATTCAAAGGTCTCTTCCTAAAATGAGACAGCAAGAGTTTTAGGAAGAATTTTCAACTGTCTCATGTGACATAAATTGAAAATCAGTGGGTGCCCAGTGCTAATGAGAGCACAGAACTTTTTCTAGTGTTAGTCAGGCAGCCACTCCTGCATTTACAGCTGCCAAATTCCTGTCCCATCAGGTGAGGCAGGGGAACCCGGACTGAGGAAGGGATAACAATTCCTCTCCACACAAATCCCCCACTGAATAATCCTGTGAAATCTTAAAGCAGTTGCATGCTCTCCCTAAATAAGCCGTAAACTTTATTTAATCAGCTGTCCTGAGAGTCTACTGGAGAAGTTAATCGGGTTTGTGCTGCACTTATGACATCATAACACTTGATAGATTTGATTAAATAAAACAATATTTTATATTAGAAATTCTATTCTGATTATTTTTAAGCTCTCCAAAGGACAGAGTGGCAGACCCGTTTTCTCTTCCACAAAAGAGTAAAATAAAAGACACCTTTCCTTCAAATGCAAGGTGCTAAGCAAGGCATTCATTTTTCTGCAGAAGAAAAATTGTATCACAAAGAAGTGAACAGAGTATTTCAAGAGATGATTTCTTTTTTTTTTCTTTAGTACCAAAATATGTTATTAGACAACAAATAGCTTCTCTTCCAATGTATTTAATGAAATAAAGATATTAATGCATTAAGCTTTGGGCATTTTTGAAATGAACCAAATTATAATCAGGAAATTGATGATGTATGTGAGCAGAGACTTGCAATATGTCAAGCACTCTCTCATCTTCCTTCTGGCAAAAGAAATCCATCTCCAAGGATTAATCCAGGAGGAAGAGCTAAATGGATAAACTTTACTATATTAAATACTCACTTTTTCCACTCTGACTGGAGGAGGAAATCAACTAAGAGAAAGTTTAAAAATAAACACCTGAGGGAAAAGTAAGAGCGGGGTATGGTAATTTTTACTGTAACTCTTTTGGCTTGATATTCAATTGATTTTTCTTTTCCCCCCTCTTATGGAGTTTAGACTTCAAATAAGATGATTCAGATGCATCCACAACTTACTCTTCAGTAATAAACACTGTATTTTGGGTAAGCTGGAGCTCGATGGATCCTGCTTTCTACTGTATTTTATTTTTAAATTTACATGGCCACCTGACCTCTGGGAACCGTGGTGTGGAGCTCCACAGGTCTCAAGATGCCTCATGTCTCTTATGACAGATGGCCAAGCAAGACATCCAACAGATGGCAACCCACCAAAGAGATGCCAGGTCTTGCCAGGGGCAGTCCAGGGGTCATGCTCCAGTGTTTATTAATTATATTTTAGTCTCTTATTAGGAATTAAGCTTAGGTGTAATAGGGTGGCTAATTTTATTCTGTTTTTCTACAGGAACACAGCATATGCAACCACCCCCCGTGCAATCCAAGCTCCTGCCCCCTAACCTCTGGACTGGCAGCAAATCTCAGGGGTCTCAAAGGTGCTATAAAAATTTCATGAAAATAGGCAGGAGAGAAACCTGATAAATGCCCTGACTGGGGGAAAGGCTTTGGTGTGAGCTCACACTTTCATAAAGTCAGAGAATTCTCTCAAGGGAAAGCCCCAGGAAGGCCTCAGCCACAGGAAAAGCTCAAAGTGGAGCTCACACCTTCCTCCACACCCAAGCCAGGTGAATTTCCCACACAAATCTGCAGAAATCAACATTCATTAGCTGCAGTACTCAAAGCACTACTCATTATAACCCTCACAACCTTCCCCATCCCCATGTCCCTGTGCAAGGCCTGCCCATCCCCATCCCCATCCCCATCCCCATCTCCATTCCCATCCCCATCTCCATTCCCATCCCCATCTCCATTCCCATCCCCATCTCCATTCCCATCCCCATCTCCATTCCCATCCCCATCCCCATTTCCATCCCCATCCCCATTTCCATCCCCATCCCCATTCCCATTCCCATTCCCATTCCCATTCCCATCCCCATCCCCATTTCCATCCCCATCCCCATCCCCATTTCCATCCCCATCCCCATCCCCATTCCCATTCCCATCCCCATCTCCATTCCAATCCCCATTTCCATCCCCATCCCCATTCCCATCCCCATTTCCATCCCCATTTCCATCCCCATCCCCATCCCCATCCCCATTCCCATCATCCCTCCTGCACACACAAACAGCAGCCACATCCTTCTGGCCCCAAAAGGCTCTGCTGAGCTCCCCATTCCTCACAAAATCCCTCCCCACCTCTTTCCCAGCCCTCACTCACAAGCTGCCCGTGCTCAGCCTTGCACAGAGCTCTCCTTGCTCCCTCATCCATCACATGATGCCTCGGGTTTGGCTTTTATATTTTCACATTGTGAGCTGCTTTAGTGTGTGGCTCTGGGCTGCACATCAGGGGATGGTGAGCTCTCTGCACAGAGCAGGGAGACAAAACAATTCCTGCTCCAGCTGGGCACCAAGGACAAAGGATCCAAACCTCAGGCCCAGGAGCACAAACAACGTGGGCTGGAGAGAGAAAAACAAGCAGGATGGGGCTGCACGGGCTAAAGCTGGAATGGGACAATGAACTGCAATGTGCCCATGGAGCAGAGCTGATCCCAGGGAGAGCCCCCGGGAGCGCTCGTGCATTTTGGGACCATTTGGGTTCCTCTTGGGTGCAGCCCTGGCTGGGCTCTGGTGCTGCCCAAGGTGTTTTGTTTTGTACTAAGTGCTAAGTGTACTCTCTGTGCAGAGAGCTCACCATCCCCTGATGTGCAGCCCAGAGCCACACACTAAAGCAGCTCAGAATGTGAAAATATAAAAGCCAAACCTGAGGCATCACTTCCACTATCCCAGGGTGCTCCAAGCCCTGTCCAATCTGGCCTTGGACACTTCCAGGGATCCAGAAGCAGCCTCAGCTTCCCTGAGCAACCTCAGATTATAACATTTCCTTTAACAACTTTTTGGGGAAGCAGGGAGAGGGAAGCCCAAGCCACGATCTCCAAGCACTGATGAAGAAAACAGACAAGCACATCATCCCACTGATTATAAAAGGATCATTATTGCTTCTGGGGCAGCAGAAAGAACCACCTGCCCTTCAGCCAGCTGCCACATCTCCTCTAAAGCCAATATGGCAAAAGTGTTTTGAATTTGGTGATAAAATAGAGAGGCTCATCTGATGCAGCCAGCACACACACAAAGCTATATCTGCACACAGATTTCCTTCCTAATGTCT